>NC_026005.2:24265425-24297925 GCF_000442705.2 Elaeis guineensis
GATGCTCAAGTCAGTACTCTGCTTCAACAGAAATGGAGTGCTCGAGTGAAAATTTTAGCAGAGTTTTGAGATAGAGTCTAGATCTTAGAGAAGAACGTATCTGGAGGTCTCTTTTTATAGACAGAGAGCGTAACTGATTGACAGCGATGTCTGCAACCATCTGGTAGTGGGCCATTCAGAGCCACGTGGAGTTTGTTATGGAGAGTAGTGGCGTCAGGGGCCATTCATGGCTACGTAGAGTTTGTTACAGAGAGTGGAGTGGTGTCTGTTGTCGTGACTTGCCAGAGAGTGATGGAGCCCAGAGAGTGGAGTGGTGTTTGTTGTCGCGACTTGCCAGAGAGTGGTGGAGCCACGTGGAATCTGTTGCAGAGAGTGGAGAGGGTAGTGGCCATTGTCATGACTTGCCAGAGAGTTCGGATCTATCGACTGGAGCTCGACTGGGATGTCTGATGGAGGGGAATGGCTCTCTATCCATCAATCTAAGAGAAGCTTGGATATTTTTGAAGTTGTGATGGGCTTATTGTTGTTGGGTGCCTAGAGCACTGATGCTGCAGGCGGGAACCATCTACTGTAGAAGCTCGGATGGGGATTTTCAGTTGGAGAAGTCGGTTTCATGAAGAATCTGATGAAGGGTCGGTCGGTGGTGGACTTCGAATGGCGTTGGAGAGGTTCGTCCGTTGGAGGAGTGGGGATCCTGTGGAAGTCTGGATGGCATTGTTGAAGTCCGGCTGACGCTATTGAAGGTTAATGGTTGGGGAGGTTCGGCAGACACTGGAGGTGATCGACCGTTATAGAAATCTAGCTGCTGGAGCCCGTCTGTTGTAGAAGCTCGTCCAGAATCCATCCGCTATGGAAGTTCGGACGGAGTTCGGTTCTTGCAGAAGGCTGAAAGGAGGCCGCTTATTGTAGAAGCTCGATTGAAGATCGGTTGTCGTGGAAGCTCGGAGTGGTGACCTGGCCGATGGAGCCTATCCCATTGTAGAAGCTCATTCGGGATCCAGAGTAGATATCCGAAGTAGACCACCTACAGTAGGAGTTCGGAGTAGACTGCTTGCTGTAGAAGTTCGGAGTAGACTGCTTGCTGTAGAAGTTCGGAGTAGACTGCTTGCTGTAGAAGTTTGACTCTCGCAGGAGCTCGGGTGGAATCCGAAAGGTGGTCGACCATCGTAGAAACTTGGATGGAGTCTCTTTACTGTAGAAATCTCATTATCGGAGAAGCTCGGACATTGAGAAGTTCGAAAAAAGTTCGAAGTAGGGTCGTCCGTGGCTGGAAGAAGTCTGAAAGAGATTCGGAGAATAGTTGATCATTGTAGAAGATCGGCTGATAGTGAAGCCCAGAGAACCTTTGGAGTGGCCCGGTAGATGAATGGAGAAGCTCATTGTCGGAGAAGTCCGGATGGTATTATGGAAGCTCGGACGGTCGAGGGGGTTCAGAGAGACGCCACACAAGGTCAGAAGCCAGAAAAGTCCTGGAAGGGTCGATCTTTTACAAACTTCGGTTGGAGGTATTTTATACCCAATATCAGTCCCCTACTTTCAAGTTCGAATTCTGAATGAAGAAAGTACAGAAAAATTTTCATAGCCGAAGTTGCCCCCCTCGATTTTTGCACTCGATGGTTGCCAGATATTTTGGCATTTGGCACGCTGGTGCCAGAGTCTTTTCAAATCAAAGCGATCCGAAAAGATTTTTTCAAAATTTTCGCTGGGGTGTGGCTCTAGGTATGATACAATAATGATTTTATCAGCTGTCAGCCATTTTCAGCCGCCTGTCATGGTGAGTGGGACACGCGACGAGTGTAGGTCGGCCAGAGAAGATCCGCAATCATTATTGCGCCGGACCTCGGGGTCTATTTAAACACGTCCTCCTCCTTCAGGGGTTTCACTTTGCCTGAGAGAATCCCTCGGTCCCCCTCTTCCCCGAGAGCTCCAGCTTCCTTTAGCATCCTTCTCGGCCTTAGGCATCCTCCGGATCGACTTCCATCATCCTTGTCATCTTCCTGCACTCCTCGGGCCAACCTAGATTAGTTGTGGAACTTCTTGTCATTTTTTTGTTCTTTCTTCTTCGTATTCCGTTCGTTTAGCTTCCTCGAGAGCTTGTTTGTTATTTTTTCTGATTTTTTTCGAGATTTTTTGTGGCTTCCATTTGATCCAAAATGTCTTTCGATATCTCCTCTTTTAGCCGTTCTAGGAGTTCGTCAGCCCCAGTTTTCCAAAGTCTTTGTTCCATAGATGAACCCATAGTTAGGACCGAACCTAGTTTGGTCTTTGCGCCGGACACCATCTCCAGCTCTTTGACTCCGGATGAACTCTCACTGATAAGGATTCAGTATGGAGTTCCTCCGGAGTATGAGCTGGAGCTTCCCGAGCCAACTGATCGGGCTAACACCCCTCCTCCCGATCGCTTCTGTCTGTACCAGAAGATCTTTCGTGCTGGACTTCGACTTCCACTTTTGCCTTTTGTCATCGCTCTCTTTCATTTTCTGAACATTTCTCTAGTCTCAGTAGCGCCGAACTCCTTTAGGTTTTTGATAGGATTTCTTTTCCTTTGTCATATAGCTGGAGTTCGACCGACCCTTTCTTTATTTAGGTATTTCTACACCTTCAAATGTCATCCCTCGACAAAGGACTGGTGGTACTTCTCCCTCCAGTTCGGTAGAAAGGGGTTACTGAAAGGTGCCCCCTCTTCTATCCACAACTGGAAGGAGAGGTTCTTCTATGTCTGATGCTCAACCTTGGAGCTAGGATTACCCCTTTGGGGCTCTCTGAGGGATTCCGTCCGTCGGGCTTCTAGTCTGGAAAGGGATGACTTCGAAGCCTCCAAAAAGCTCAAGGCCTATCAAGCCCCCCTCCTCTCTGAACTTCTGAAGGAACAACTCTTGTTCAACGTCGGCCTGAGTCCTCTTAACCTTGTCGGTACCATTATTATTATTATTATTTTTTTGCTGCTTCTCCTTTCTCTTATTCCATCTCTGAGTCATGTTAGTCTTCTTTTATTGCAGACATGGATGCAGGCATGGCTTGGAGGTTAGCCCAGGGTCTCAAGACCCACAAGAGAAAAGGCGCCTCAACTTCGAGGTCAGTGAAGAGAGCTAGGACGAAAGAGACAAGCTCGACTGTGCCTGCTCAGGTGGCCGTGGCTGTCGACGTCCCTTTCGACATAGGAATTTAATAAAGAGGCTGGTCGAAGGGTGCATTCTGTCCGAGGTCATCCAGAGGATCGTCCTCGCTGATTCTGAGCTGCGGGTCTGGGACTCTCTGGGATATTTCCTCGAAGTAGGTTAATTCACTTTTTTCTCCTTCTTGCTTCTTTACTTAATTTACTCCTTAGCCTTTATATTAACTCCCTGGCCTCTCTTGCAGATTGGACACCAGCTTGTCGCCAACGTCGAGGCGGTGAAGATCGCCAAGAGAAAGGCAGCTCGGGCGGAGGAAGGTCACCTGGCTGAGGTCGCCTGCCTCGAGGAGAAGATCGTCGAGGTCACCAGTCTCCAGGAGGCGCTGCAGAAGAAGGGACAAACCTTGTCTGATCTGAGGACCACCTTGGAGGAGGAGAGAAAGAAGGCAGAGGCCGAGGTCTCCGAACTGAAGGCGCAGGTTTTCGAGCTGAAGGCGCGGATCCCGTCCCTGGTCTCGGAGGCAAGGGCCCGAGTAGTGGAGGAGTTCAAGGCCTCCTCCGAGATGGAGGATCTACAGGTCCAGTTCGGCCAGGACGCCTTCATCAAGGGTTTCAAACTCTGCCAAGAGAAGGTGGCCGAAAAGTATCCCGAGCTGGACCTCAGCTTCCTGGATGAGGCATCCGACGATGAAGTCGGACCTTCCGAAGCCGCTGCCGGTCCTCCTCTAGTTGGGACCTCTTCGATCGCTGCAGCAGCCGCTACCGACCTTCCGGGGGTGCCGAGCCCCTTCACTTCTGCCCCAGAGGTCCGAAACCTCTAGTTTTGTATTTTTTCTTTATGATGATTTTTTTTCATTCTCTTGTACTTAAAAATTATTTAATCAATGAAATCAGATTCTTCTTTACAGAGAGCCCCCTCTTTTTTTTTCTTCTGCATTCTTTTCCTTCTCTTTTGTCTTCTTGCACTAATTTGAGTCGTGACGCTTTTATCTCCCAACGACAGTGCCCTATCGAAGCTCTTCTCCTGCCACAGGAGATTCCTCTGAAGTCGATGATTCGAGACCTCAAAAGAGAAGTTCGTCAGTTGATGAAAAAATTCAAGAAGCTGGAAGATGAACTTCACCAGCTGAGGAAGAGCCATTCGGAAGTCACTGCGGAGGCTATTCGCTTTCAGGACCTCCACAAAAAGGGTCTCATAGACTATACCCGGAGGAAGGCTGACTTCATGACAGAGCTCGAGGAACTTCAAAATGTGCCAGCGATCGATCTTGGACTCAGGCTTCCAAGATCAGCTCCCTTGAAGTCGAGCTGGCGGCCGCACGGAAGAAGATCGACCAGTTGGAAGGGAGCTCGTCCTGACTCACAATCTAGACCGACTGTGATCAAGACTGGTCAAAAAAGTTCTCTGACCTTCAAAAGCAGTTACAGGATGTCGAGGCGAACTACAACGCCTACCGAGTCAGCTGGAGCAGGCAAGTAGAGGACTACTGAAGGAAGCTCCAGACGGCGACCGACGAAGTTGCCCACTTTCAGAGGCAGTTGTCTGAGAGAGTCCAGCTTGCCTCTGCATAAGGCTCCGACGAGCTCCGCTCCTTGAGGGGGACCATGGCAAAACTGTCTGTAGTCCTTGAGCAGGAGGAGGCCAAACTGCAGTGGCTGAAGATTCAGCTGGTCCACTTGCAGCAGGCGATCAAAGATACCGAGGCGGAGTCTGAGATCCTGAGGAAGAGGCTTCAAGAGTCAGAGGGCGAGAGCCGACGGTTCCACCAGATGTACCGGGATATGCTGCTGAGAAAGATGGAACTAGAGGAAGAAGTCGAAAACTTAAAGTAATCCCTAATAAGGATCGAAACCGAGAGCTTG
The DNA here is from genome assembly GCF_000442705.2 of Elaeis guineensis. NCBI lineage: Eukaryota > Viridiplantae > Streptophyta > Magnoliopsida > Arecales > Arecaceae > Elaeis > Elaeis guineensis. The sequence goes on from NC_026005.2 coordinate 24,270,404, forward strand.
AAGTCGGAAGAAGCTGAGCTTCCTTAGAGCCTCTTTTTTTTTATCTTTCATCCTTCCATGTATTCTTTTTCTTTTCTTGTCGTTTCTCTTTTTGGCCTTCAAGGCTTTGTAATGTACACTTCACTAATGAAATGAAAAGAAAATTTTTCATTACCTTGTCCATTCTTGTATTGAGTTGTCGTTTATCGAACTTCTTTTGTTTATTTCTCCTCGGACTGTGTTAAGTTCCCTCTTTAGCGACTGAGGATTTTTGATAGGAATATCCTTCCTTGTTGAGATGAGATTCCTTGTGTCTTTAATGTAGTTTGTTTTTCACTTATCGCTGGTGTAGTTTGTCGCCTTCCCTTCTTATCTTCCTTTTTCTTTTTATTTGGGCGAGGATTTTCTCTTTGGGTGAGGATTTTCCCTCTGCTCTTAGTGGGATTGTGGGGTTATAGAGGAGCCACTGAGGAGGCTTTTCTCCTCATCCGATCCTGATCGACTGGATCTTTGTTTGTGTTAGGATGAGATTCTCCTTCTATTCCCGACGTAGCCAATTTCAGCTCATGCTAGGATGAGGTCTTTCTGCTGTTCCTAACAAGGCTGTGGGGGCACATAAGGACTGTTGTGAGGGCCTCTCCCCCCATCCGATCTTTAAATAATCAGACCTTCAACTTTGCTTATGTTAGGACGAGGTTCTCCTCCTATTTCTAACAAGATGGTGGGGGCACATAAGGGCCACTGCAAGGGCCTCTCCCCCCATCCGGTCTTTAAGTAACCAGACTTTCGACTTTGCTCATGTTAGGACGAGGTTCTCCTTCTGTTCCTAACAAGGCTGTGGGGGCACATAAAGACCATTGCAAGGGCCTCTCCCCCCATCCGGTCTTTAAGTAACTGGGCCTTCGACTTTGCTCGTGTTAGGATGAGGTTTTTCTTCTATTCCTAATAAGGCTGTGGGGGCACATAAGGGTCATTGCAAGGGCCTCTCCCTCCATCTGGTCTTTAAGTAATCGGACCTTCGACTTTGCTCGTGTTAGGATGAGGTTTTCCTCCTGTTTTTAATAAGGCTGTGGGGGCACATAAGGGCCGTTGCAAGGGCCTCTCCCCCATCCGATCTTTAAGTAACCGGACCTTCGACTTTGTTCATGTTAGGAATAGCTTAATTTCGATTGTATGAGGGAGTTACTTCCTGTCGTTATAAGCTCATGCTAAAAGAAAAAATGTACAAATATGAAATTTTTATTTAAGGCAAAGCTATTGGTAATACATTCGCAGATTTTTTGAATTTCATGGTCGCGGAAGGTCTGCTCCTCTGAGCTCTTTTAGGTAGTATGTTTAAGGCCGGACTACCTCCTTGACTTCATACGGGCCTTCCCAGTTCGGGATAAGTTTTTCTTGATTCTGAGATTGTGAGACAGCGGCTCGTCGAAGTACCAGGTCCCCCATCCTGAAGGCTTTGCTTTTGACCTGAGAATTATAGTAGCGGACTACTTTCTGCTTGTAAGCCACCATCCGAACTTGAGCTGTCTCCCATTTTTTTTCTAACAAGTCGAGGTTGGCCTTGAGATCCTGTGGGTTGCGCTGCTTGTCGAATGCCACGACTCGCACCGATGGAAGCTTGAGTTCAATCGAGATCATGGCTTCTATCCTGAAGGCTAAGGCAAAGGGGGTCTCCCCTGTGGGCAATCTCTGAGTAGTTCGGTATGCCTATAACACATGATAAAGCTCATGTACCCAAGTTTCCTTTGCTTTTTTAAGTCTCGCCTTGATTCCTTGCAACAGAGTCCTGTTAGTCACCTCGGCCTTGTCGTTTATCTGCGGATGGACTATCGAAGTGAAGTTATGGGAGATATTTAGGTTCTCATAAAATTCGGCAAACCTTGCTTCAGTAAATTGCCGTCCATTATCAGTAATGAGGGTTCTGGGTAAGCCGAACCTACAAACAATTGACTTCCAAACGAAGTCCTACACTTTAGCTTCTGTGATTTTTGCCAAAGGTTCAACTTCAACCCACTTGGTGAAATAGTCTATTGCCACCAGGAGGAACTTCCGCTGCCCGGATGCTATGGGAAAAGGTCCGAGGATATCCATCTCCCATTGCGCAAACGGCCATGGGGCACTCAATGGTATAAGTTCGAAGGCATGTTGCCTTTGGATATTTGCATATCTCTGACACCGATCACACCTTCTGACATATTCGACGGAGTCGTGGTACATGATAGGCCAGTAATAGCCTTGTCGGAGCAGTTTGTGGGATAAATATCTGGCCCCCAGGTGACTTCCACAGACTCCCTCATGTACCTCCCTTAAGACGAAGCCGGCTTCGGAAGGCCGGAGATATTTCAGGAGGGGCAAAGAGTACGACCTCTTGTATAGCTTGCCTTCGTAAAGGACATATCGGGAGGCCTGGTTCCTAAGCTTCCGAGCTTCTTTTGCATTAGGAGGAAGAACCCCATTTTTGAGGTATGCAACTAGCGGGTCGATCCAGTTGGGTTCATGGCTGATCTCCATCACAAGCTGTGATTCTTCCGTACTTGGGTGCTTCAGAACTTCGAAGAAGACTTCCTTAGGTAGTTCAGTCGGAGCCAGTGTAGCCAACTTGGAGAGGAGGTCGGCCTTGGTATTTTCTGCTCTTGAGATCTGCCTGATGTCGAAGCTGTCGAAGGTAGGGATGATCTCCTTTATCTTTTTGAGATACTTGACCATACTATTCTTCCGAGCTTCATAATTTTTGCTGACCTATCCCACTACTAGTTGAGAGTCACTGTAGGCTTGAAGCCGATCTACTTCTAATTCTTTGGCGATCCTCAGTCCTGCAATCAGAGCATTATATTCTGCTTCGTTATTTGTCGCAGGAAATTCGAAGCGCAGTGCATACTCCGTGATAATTCCATCTGGATTGACCAAGATCAGGCCCGCACCCATGCCTGACATGTTGGAGGAACCATCCACGTAGAGGGTCCAAAAACCGTCAGGGAGATCTGTTCTTTCTTCAGGGGAGTTTGACTGGAGCCTTGGGTTGTCGGCTTCATCTCGTCCAAGTTCGACCTCTTTCGGGATAGTGCATTCCACCATGAAGTCTGCTAATATCTGGGCTTTTATCATCGGTCGATAATCGATGTCGAACTCTGTGAGCTCAACTATCCATTTCGCTATCCTCCTAAAGGCATCTGCTCGATACAGAACCGCCTTGATCGGCTAGTCGGTGAGCAGTGTTATGGTGTGTCCTTGAAAGTAAGGTCGGAGCCTTCGAGCTGCAATCAACAAGGCGTAAGTTAGTTTCTCTAACTTAGTATATCTGATTTCGGCGTCTCTCAATACTCGACTTATGTAGTAGATCAGTCATTGAATTTTTGCTTCTTTCTTAATCAGAACTACTGCGAGAGCCACAGGGGAGACCGCTAGGTACAGGAACAACTCCTCTCCAGGTTCGGACTTTGCCAATAGTGGAGATGAGCCGAGGTAGTCCTTCAGTTCTTCGAACACTTGCTGACATCCAGCAGTCCAACAGAAGCTCTTCGGCTGCTTGAGAGTCTGAAAGAAAGGTAGGCACCGCTCGGCCGATCTTGAGACGAAGCAATTTAGAGCTGCTACTCTCCCAGTAAGGTGCTGAACTTCCTTTATTGACTTCGGGGTGGTCATTTCTTGGATGGTGCGAATCTTTTTCGGATTTACTTCGATCCCACACCCCGATACCATAAAGCTCAAAAATTTTTCTGAGGTTACTCCAAAAGCGCACTTGGCTGGGTCCAGCTTCATCTTGTATTTTCGGAGGGCGCTGAAGGTCTCCTCAAGGTCGGCAACGTGGTTCATCGAGGATTTGCTTTTTACGAGCATGTCGTCCACGTAGACCTCCATGTTGCGGCCGATCTGCTCTTTGAAGATCTTGTTTACCAGCCATTGATAGGTCGCCCCTGTATTTTTGAGGCCAAAAGGCATGATCCTGTAACAACAAAGGCCACGATTAGTAATAAAAGCAATTTTTTCTTCATCCTCTGATGCCATCCTGATTTGATTGTAGCCGGAGAATGCATCCATGAAAGTGAGAAGCTCGTGGCCCAAGGTTACATCCACTAATTGATCGATTCTGGACAGAGGGTAACTATCCTTCGGACAGGCTTTGTTTAGCTTTTTGAAGTCTATACACATCCTCCATTTACCGTTCGCCTTCTTAACCAGGACCACATTGGAAACCAAGCTCGGATAGTTGACCTCTCTGATGAACCCAGCTTTCAGGAGTTTATCAACTTCCTCAGCTATTGCCATTTATCTTTCTGGTGCATGACTTCGAACTTTTTTTTTCGTCGGTCGGTGTTTAGGATCAACAGCCAGACGGTGTTCCATAACTTCAGCATCGATCCCTGGCATGTCCGTCAGAGCCCAAGCAAAAACATCTGCATTCTTTTGTAAAAAATTGATAAGCTGTGTCCGCACCTCTTTCCCCAAGTTGGAGCCGATCTTTACCACGTGCTCTTCATTCTCATCATTCAAGGAAATTGAGACAAGATCTTCTATTGGCTCACCCCGTTCTTTAGTCAGGTCATCGTGGGTGTCCAATCCATCAACCGGATAGGGGTCAGGCTGACCACTTCTTTGTAGGGCATATTATAGCAATATCTTGTCAGGGCTTGATCTCTTCTGACTTCTCCGACCCCCTGGCTAGTAGAAAATTTTAATTTCAAATGATAGGTCGATACTATAGCTCAGAGGGCGTTGAGGCCAGGTCGACCGAGTATTGCATTATAGGCAGATGGCGCCCTCACTACCAGAAAATCCACCAGCACTCTAGATTGTTTCAGGTACTGACCTACAACTACAGTCAAAGTTATTACTCCCTCCACTGGCACAGCATCGCCAGTAAACCCTACCAATGGAGAGCTAATCGGCCCTAACCGACCATCAGGGATGGATATTTTTGAGAATGTATCGTAAAATAAAATATCAGCTGAGCTTCCACTATCAACAAGAATGCAGCGTACATCATAATCAGTAATATTTAAAGAAACTGCAATTGCATCATTATGGGGGAATTGGATCTCCCGGGCATCTTCTTCAGTAAAGGTTATAGATCCTTTAGTTCTTTGCTGCTTGAGCGGTCCGACCGATCCACTGGCCACTCCCCTCTGGGGTCCTCCAGAGATGGTGTTGATGATCCCGATGAGAGGTCGATCTCCAAACAGTTCTTCCCTCTTTGGTGGCTCCGATTGTGGCAGGGCCCTCGGCTGATCCTTCCTACCTTCAGGCCAGCATCGGATGAATCTATCGAGCCGACCCCACCTGATGAGCTCTTCGATTTCATCTCAGAGCTGAATACACTCCTCCGTGTCGTGGCCGTGGTCACGATGATAGAGGCAGAATTTATTTGGGTTGCACTTCTCGGGGTGCGAGTGCATCCTTTCTGGCCTCGACAGCTGCTCCCTGACCTCCATCAGCACCTGGGCTTTTAGAGCATTGAGAGGGGCATAGCTGTGGAATCTTTCTAGGGGAGAGCCCCGTCGAACTTTGCGGTCTGGGCTCCTCTACTTACGAGCTCGGGGAGGAGTCTGGACACGCCCGTGTCCGGGAGGAGTTCGAGAATGTGGCCGAGCTTCACTTGGCCCTTTTTCAGCTGTGGGCTTGCTGGAGCCATCCGCCTGCCGCTCCTTCGCGGCCTCCTCATCCTTCAACTTGAAGGCTTCCTCTACTCGGACATATCCTTCGGCTCGAGCCAGCAAATCAGCGAAGTTCTTGGAATACTTCTTTTCTAGGGAGAACAGAAGATCATTCTTTTGAAGACCGCTCTTTAGGGCAGCCATTGCAACTGATTGGTCCAAGTTCTGGACCTCCAATGCGGCGGTGTTAAATCAGTTGACATAGGTTCAGATGGATTCTCCCTCCTTCTGCTTGATGTTGATAAGGGACTCCGAATCTCTCTGGGGATGCCGGCTGCTAACAAAATGAGCTGCAAACTAGTGGCTCATCTGATCAAAGGAGAAGATAGTACCCGACTTTAGCATCGAGTACTAGTTTCTTACTGCTCCCTTCAAGGTAGATGGAAAAGCTCGGTACAGGATGGCGTCTGACGTGCCATGGAGCAGCATCATTGTCCGAAAGGCCTCCAGATGGTCAACCGGATTCGAGGTCCCGTCGTAGCTTTCGAATTAGGAAAAATTGAAGTTTGGCAGGATCGGTTCCTGTATGATCATTTGAGAGAAAGGAGGGTCCGTATAGATATCCTCACCATAAGTAGGGGGAGCGTGGCAGAGCTCTTCGATCCGCCGGTTCATCTCCTAGAGCCTTTGATTCAGGAGGTCCTCTCGACTGCGAGTCTCGAGAATCTTCTGATAGAATGGAGGTAGAGATCCTCCGAGGGTGGAATCGTGATCAGACTGAGGGCTCTCCACCTTCGGATTCCCCTTTCCGATGAAGACAGGGCGACTGCCCAAATGGCCTGCCCTACTGCCGGATTTTGAAACTCTGACGATGCTCTTTTCAGTCACACTGACGCCTGCGGCTGCTGCTGCTGCTGCATGGCCTGCACTGCTTCGGTGAGGCCTCTGACCTGCTGAACCAGCAGGTCGAACTACTCCATGCCGACTGTCGTTACCGGAGGAGGAGGAGCTTGGGAAATTGAAGATGAGGTCGGAGCCTGAGATCTGACCGCGGAGGCCGTGGATCGCCCGGTGGATGCCTTTCAGGGGGCATTAGGTGGAGATCTAGAAGGAGAAGGAGAAGAGGATGTCAGAGAAGATGATCGGAGACAGTCCCGTTGAGCACTCTTTTAAGAACAAGGGTACTGCGAAGATACAGGACCCTCCCTCTGGTGCTAATTCTGTTGGTGCAGAATTTTGCCGAAGCCGGAGAAGCTGGAGTTGAGATGACCGCGGCCGCCATCAGGACCTATAAGGGAAGTCTAAACTAGAGTTGAGGGTGCTCCGATAAGACCCTCCGATGCTCAAGTTAGTACTCTACTTCAACAGAAATGGAGTACTCGAGTGGAAATTTTAGCAGAGTTTCGAGATAGAGTCTAGAGCTTAGAGAAGAACATATCTGGGGGTCCCTTTTTATAGATGGAGAGCATAACTGATTGACAGCGATGTCTGTAACTACCTGGTAGTGGGCCGTTCAGAGCCACGTGGAGTTTGTTACGGAGAGTAGTGACGTCAGGGGCCGTTCAGGGTCACGTAGAGTTTGTTACAGAGAGTGGAGTGATGTCCATTGTCGCGACTTGCCAGAGAGTGGTGGAGCCTAGAGAGTGAAGTGGTGTCCGTTGTTGCAACTTGCCAGAGAGTGGTGGAGTCATGCGAAATCCATTGCAGAGAGTGGAGTAGGGTAGTGGCTATTATCGTAACTTGCTAGAGAGTTCGAAACTGTCGGCTGGAGCTCAGCTGGGATGTCTGATGGAGCGGAATGGCTCTCTATCCCATCGATCTAGGAGAAGTTCGGATGTTTCCAAGGTTGTGATGGGTTTATTATTGTTGGGTGCCTAGAGCACTGATGCTGCAGGCGGGAACCATCTACTGTAGAAGCTCGGATGGGGCCTTTCAGTTGGAGAAGTCCAATTTCATAAAGAATCTGACGGAGGGTCGGTCGGTGGTGGACTTCGGATGGCATTGGGGAGGTTCATCCATTGGAGGAGTGGGGATCCTGTGGAAGTCTGGATGGCGTTGTTGAAGTCTGACTGACGCTATTGAAGGTTGATGACTGAGGAGGTTCGACAGACACCAAAGGTGATCGATCGTTGTAGAAATTCAGCTGCTGGAGCCCGTCTATTGTAGAAGCTCGTCCGGAATCCATCCGCTATGGAAGTTCGGACGGAGTCTGATTCTTACAGAAGGCTGAAAGGAGGTCGCTTATTGTAGAAGCTCGATCGAAGATCGATTGTCGTGGAAGCTCAGAGTGGTGACCTGACCGGTGGAGCCTGTCCTGTTGTAAAAGCTCATCCGGGATCTGGAGTAGATATCCGAAGTAGACCGCCTGCAGTAGGAGTTCGGAGTAGACTGCTAGATGTAGAAGTTTGGAGTAGACTACTTACTGTAGAAGTTCGGAGTAGACTGCTTGCTATAAAAGTTCGGCTCTCGTAGGAGCTCGGGTGGAATCTGGAAGGTAGTCGACCGTCGTAGAAATTTGGATGGAGTCTGGTTACTGTAGAAATCTCATTGTCGGAGAAGCTCGGATATTGATGAAGTCTGAAAGAAGTTCGGAGTAGGATCGTCCGTGGCCAGAAGAAGTCTGGAAGAGATTCGAAGAATAGTTGATCACTGTAGAAGATCGACTGATAGTGAAGCCCAGAGAGCCTTTGGAGCGGCCCGGTAGATGAATGGAGAAGCTCATTGTCGGAGAAGTTCGGATGGTATTATGGAAGCTCGGACGATCGAGGGGGTTCAGAGAGACGCCACACAAGGTCGGAAGCCGAAAAAGTTCTGGAAGGGTCAGTCTTTTATAAATTTCGACTGGGGGTATTTTATACCCAACAATGATCCTATGGTCAGGAGCTGTTTATGAGTTAGTTATGTAAATTCATGCCTTAAATTTTCAACTCTTAAAAATATGAATTAACATTTTTACTAACTCAAATGATGTATCACAAACATAATGTACACTATGTGATAGTAGAATAATCTTTTTATTCATTTATAGTCAAAATTATAAATTTATCCTTATATTTGTACAGGAATGTGTCAGTCAATCTGGCATCTAGGGCACACATCTAACATCTACTCAGTGAGATAAGATTCCGTCTGAAATTTGGTATGTATCGGATCTCGATCAATCTTTTCACTGCACCATCATGTGTTCTCCAGCTGACCATCTCGGTGTCTCGATCACATAGCTCAATCCATCCGATAGATGAACAGTACTTTTACTACTCTCCAAAGAGTCAAACAGTTCTTCTCTTCAACATATATGATGGGCGCATGCAGAATCTAAAATTTACTGCTAGAAAAAAATAGATACCTCATCGGATATCAATAGGACATCATCCTCTGATTCGCTATTGACCGTCGCTACAATAGCCCTCATTAGATCTTTGAGTTGAGGGTAATCTCTGACACGATACCCCAACTTATTACATCGATAACATCTAATCTTGCTTGGATCCCTCATCTTAGACCTGGATCATCCTCTTCGTGATCCTCTACTGCTTTGTCTGCTGCCATCTGCTCCTCCAGAAACCATCAAAGCTGAGCTGCTACCATCTGAGCTCGAAGCTTGATTCTCTCGTTTGAGAACCTCATTTTGGAGAATCATCATGGTGACCTTGTCCATCTTGATGGTGCTCTTTCTTACTAGAAGGGCAGTCACTAAGAACTCATATAAAGAGAGAAGTAATGCTAGCCAGACCAATGCTCTGGTCTTCTCCTTAACCTTCTCACCTATACTGAGAAGATTGGTGAGAATCTTTTAAAAGTGGCTGAGATGCTCCTACACACTCTATTCTTCTCCATCCATAGTTGGTAGAACTATCTCCATAAAAAAAAAGTATTGGTAAGAGATTTCATCATGTATAACTTCTCGAGCTTCGACTACAGCACTGTTGAAAAAGTCTCACCAAGTATATGAATCACCACCTCATCTGCTAGGTACATGCAGATGGTACTCACTATCTTCTTTGTTGCCACTCCCAAGTCTTCTCCTCCATGGTGGCCAACTTCTTCTCATTCAGGAGAGCATCAATCAATCCATGTTGGATGAGCACATCCTTCACCTTCGCTTGTCACAAGAAAAAATTGCTCTTTCTGTTGAACTGATGGATCTCCATCTTGATTGTGCTTATCTTCTCTATCTTCTATCTCAATTAATACCACCTTTGTTTGGACTGCCTGATACCACTTGTCCATGATAACTAGGCTCTGATACCATCTGTTAGGGTAGATCCTTTAATTATGAAACACAGATCATCCGCCCAAGATCACAACAATGTCCGAAAAGTGGATGTTGATACCACACAAGAAAAAAAAGAATAATAAAAAAATATTATAAAAATATATGGATCGGCCTTAAGTCTACCTCCATGGGACGTGCAAGCTTCACTATGAAAGAAACAAAATCAAAGAATACAAGAAGAATTCATCACTCAATCTTTGTACAAAAATCTCTCAACAAGAAGCTCTAAAATTCTTATAAAAGCTCTTTGAAATCTCTCAAAAAGTCTCTCTATATGACTAGGACGTCACTAGCTATCCGACACAATAAATGACTTGTCAATCAGAGTTATATAGCCTCCAAAAACTGTAAAACAGTATTTCATTAGGAGATCGAGTCCAAATCAAACCTAAAATCAATTCTAACTATTTGATTGTGATTGGCTCGAATCAAAGCCGTTCGATCTCACAAACTGTGTCTAGATCATTTTCAGATTCGATCTAGACCATCCAATCCCCACCAACTACGACATCAGCTATCGGATCGCACCTTCGATCCATGCGCGGCCCCGTGAGTCATGATATCGCATGCGATCCATGGTGGACCGTGATACCCAGGCAGGCCTAGGCACCCGTGCGGCCTGCATATGCACACTCGCACCTATCTGGACTGGCCCAATGTGCTGCTGGCCCATGCACTAGCATGCTATCGGGCCTGGCCCACACTGCCTCCGGTCTGCGCCTGTTCGTGGGCCATACCAACTATTTTTGGCCTTCTCTTGCACGTATTTTCTCCATTTGGACTCTGTTTGGGCTATTCTTAGGCTCATTAATTTTGTTCGTCATCTTAGACCTTGTCCTAGGCTTATTATAGATCAAATCTCAAGCATTTTTCTCAATAGGAGAATCATCGAAGATGCATTCTGCTCAACTTATTTGTGGATAAGGAGCACGCATTGAAGAATCATCAGAGATGCATTCCACTTAACTCATCCGTAGATGAGGAGTACATATTGAAGATGTATTTTTGTGCAGCTCGTCCATAAGGAGCATGCATTGGAGAGTCGTAGGAGATGTATTTCGCTCCTCATCCATAGATGAGGAGTGCTCATCGGAGAACTGCATGGAGATATGACTTCCACTCCTCATCTATGGATGAGGAGCACTCATTGGAGAATCGCATAGAGATATGAGTTTTGCTTCTCATCCATGGATGAGGAGCGCTCATTGGAGAACCATATGGAGATACGAGTTTCAGATGAGGGGCGCTTGTTGGAGAGCCATATGGAGATATGAGTTTCACTCCTCATCCATGGATGAAGAGCGCTCATTGGAGAGCCACTTGGAGATATGAGTTTCACTCCTCATCCTCGGATGAGGAGCACTCAGAGAACTATATGGAGAGACGATTTCAGATAAGGAGCACTTGTTAGAGAGCCACATAGAGATATGAGTTCCGCTCCTCATCCATGGATGAGGAGCACTTGGAGAACTGCATAGAGATACAAGTTCTGAATGAGAAGCACTCGTTGGAGAGCCGCATCGAGATGGGAGTTTTGCTTTTCATCCATAGATGAGGAGCGCTCATTGGTGAATCGCATGGAGATACGAGTTTTGCTCCTCATCTGTGGATAAGGAGTGCTCGTTGGAGAGCTACATAAAGATACGTGTTCCACTCCTCATCTGGCGCTCCTTGGAGAATTTTGGAGAAAGCGTTCAGATCTACAGAATAAAGACTTTTATTGCTAATTTAATGAGGAGTATGTCTAAAGGGTAGTAAATATGTACATTGTCAGAGTTTTAGGTCTGGAAGATCGAAGTTTCATCTAGCTGGTGAAGTCAGTATGCCTAAAGTATGTTGTAAAACTCTTCAATCCAGTCTTTTAGCTCATCCGACCTTTTTGCTTTTCATCTTCAGCTCGATATGATCCAAAGAAAGTATGACCGAACTACCCCTCAAAGTGTTAGATGTGTGATATGAAAAGTCAATTGTTAGCGACACATTATATTTTTTCAAGACATATTTTTGTACTTGATTTATTAAAATTAAGAAAATAGATATTTTTCTTATCTATTCATGTGAATGTGTTTGTGAATCATCCAAGAGGTTAATGGATAATGACACATATTCTCAAGAGTTGAGAATTTGAGACATGTGTCATTATAGATTAACTCCTGAATTGCTCTCAATCATTGGATCATCATGGGGATGATGATGGATCCATCAAGATCAATGCATGAATCATTTTTCTTTCAGATAGACGAGTCTCGAGTCTATAGTATAGGGATACTGGAGTAAGAGTGCATGTGGTTGTTAGAAAATAACGGTACTGAGCATGTCCAAGAATGAGAAGTCACTTGGATATCTACTCACTCGTTAGTGACTATCTCGATGCTGTAGTTGTGTTAGTAGTTCTTTGACCTGCAGTACCCCGACTGCTCATAGTGGGGTTACTATAGTTTGACAATACATAAATATGATTCTTAGCCATTCAGAGCCTTATGACATTTATTGGCTGCAGTAGGTTCACTGTAGGAGTAGGGTGTGCACTCATAGGAGATCTATCAGTCTTAGTAGTTGAGGAATAATCCTATACGACCTAAGAGGTTGAGTTCTTAACTCTGTAGCTATAGCAGCATGATAATAGAAAGATATTTCTATGGGATTCACGATTGGCTCAACCTAATTAAGTCTTGCATATGATAGATGCTTAGGATTTGACAGATTTCTATGACCTGCATCTTGTTGGGACTCTCGATGGAGGAACTGAATTATATGGTAACTATATCTAAAGATTCTACTTTCAGTTCACCCCCTCTGCTTTCCTATTTGGGCATGATCTTTTTTCTTTTGGATTGATTTTCTTTGGAGTTTGATTTGGACTCCAATAAGGGATTTATTTAAGAGGCGCTCCCTTGGGGTTTTGGGTTGTATTAAGAATTCAAATCTAGAGCCTCTCCCTATCTCCATGCCCTCCTCTCCCTCTCCTCTCTATCCAACACCCAAAGGTTGGGCATCTCACATCTCCACATGCCTAAGGTGCTTGAACAATCCCATCTATGCCAAGAAAAAAGAGAAAGACTGCGATTCAAGTGTTGAGATTGTGAAGAAAGATCAACCATTGATCAAGGATCCAAAAGGCTGGGATTCATCTTGGAGAAGATGAATCTATAACAAGAAGAAAGATTCAAGATTGATTTCGGTGGATATCTATAGAGGTCAGATATTTGTGTGGCTAGATCAGGACCATAGACATCCAAGATCCGAATCTTAAAGAAACAAAGGAGCGATTCAGGTATAGATTCAATCCTTCACTTGAAATCAGATCTTATATTTATTTCATAGCATGCTTAGAAAGATCCCTAGATGATTGTAGGATTAGATCGAAGCATGTCTAGGATTAACATTATTTTAATCTTACTATTCCGCTGTGTAGTTTCATGAGATAAAAATCTGCATGCTGAAAATCATCTAAATTCAATAGTGGTATCAAAGTCCTTAAAATTATTTTTAGAATTTAAATTTTAAGTTATGCATGAGAGTATGGGTAGAATAATTAGGTCTAATGATTGGACTACAATTAAGGCTTTGATTAGATCAGATTGGAACCCTTATCAATTTTAGTAGTTGATTAAACCTAATCAATAGTTGATTAGGATTAGGTCAAAGGGGCTCAAGATCGAGTTTAATTATAGTTAATCACATTGATTCATATTTTAATGTGAATTGATTGACTCAAGATTTAATTTGGCTTAATAGATCGAGTCTGAGTAGCTAGATTGATTTATTTAATTCTAATTGATCAATTGATATCTAAGACAAATCTCGACTGATGATTTTTAATTGAAAGCATGTTTATCTTATCATTTTGATAGTATCTAAGACAAGCATCGGCAGACTCTATCATCGATCTCATTTATCTGACTAATTTGATCGATTAAGTTTTGAATAAGCTTGCTTAGTCATTCATATTCACCCATACCGATTAGGATCATGAGACATGAGATTGTGCTCATCTGAACCTGATCAGTCAAACATGAGGTTATGCTGACTAGATGAGATCTGAACCCAAATCTCTCCACAAATATTAAGTCCTAGATCTTCCATTATTATAGGAGTGTAGGCATCCTACTGACGTTGACTATTCTCGACTGGTTACAATGGTTCAGTTGCATCAGAAAGATGCAACCACCCTATTAGCATGAGATGTTGCTAGGTAATGATGGGGTTGGGCCCAATAATTAGATACGGTGAGGGACCTAATGATGGTTTTACCTATGCATTGAATGGTAGGTCTGACTTAACTAAGGATTGGGCTAATAAACGGGCATGTTAAGGCACCATGACTTAGAGACCAATTGCTACATCATACTTGAGAAGCATTGGATAATAGTTGTCCACTCATCGATATAGCGTGGCCCAATAATCAGGTATGATGAAGTGTACATATATCGGTGGGACCACAGTATCCATTTGGAATCCTAGTCGCATAAGGATTTCTACATCTCCGTAGGGGGGTATGAGAGATCTATAAGAATAGTGAGAGTCTAATTTATTTCTTAAAGTCTCTAGAATAAATTTTTAAAATCTGAGTACAATGTCTAACTTGAATCTTTACTCTTGCAATTAATCATGTCAGCCTCCAACCCAATAGTTATATTTTAGAGTCCAACCGATTAGTTGGCCTAAACTACAAAGACTGATCCAGAAATCTCAAGATTGTCTTGAGTTTGAAGAAGTTGGGCTATATGCTCGACCAAGACCCCTCCCTTTTACCTGACCATCCAAGTGCCCATCAGACGGCAGCACAGGAGAAATGAATGGAAGATGACAATAAGGTGAAGTGTTACATTTTAGCTTCAATGTCAAATGAGTTACATAGCTAGCATGAGGATATGTCTACTTTTAGGGCCATGATTACTTACCTGCAAGAGTTGTATGATGACCAGAACTGCACTACACGCTTTAAATTCTCTAACAGACTTTTTAATACTAAAATACATGAAAGGTAGTCTATCCACAATCATTGTTTGACAATGATCAAGGACATAGAATAGCTTGAGAAGCTGGGCATTCCTATTCACAAAGAACTGCAAGTGGATTTGATCCTCCAGTCCCTTACTAGTTTATTTGCTCAATTTGTTATAAATTACAATATGAACAAAGTGAACTATACTTTATCTGAGTTGATGAATATGTTGGTAAGCAATGAGGGGATCTTAAGAAGTTTAAAGGGCACTATTCTAACTATGGAGCAGGCATCTTCCTCTAAGAGAAAGTCTCATTGGAAGATAAAGAAGCCTACGAAGAAGCAGAAAAAGGAAAGCAAGATAAAGAAAAAGGATACTCTAAAGAAGGCTACTGCTGGCAAGAGAAAGTGTTTCCATTGCAATTCAGATGGCTATTGGAAGAGGAACTGTCCACTGCACCTGGAGAGCCTAAAAAAATAAAAGGTGGATGCACCTTCGGAAGGTAAGTCCGATATGCTCGTTATTAAATCTAATCTTATGATTTTCTCTACTTTTATTTGGGTATTAGACTCTGGATCGAGTGCTCATATATGTACATCTATATAGGGTCTAGTAGAAAGTAGAGGGCTGAGAGAAGGAGAAATGATCCTGTGCGTCGGTAATGGAGTAAGGGTTACTGCAGTCACCGTTGAAACATACCTTCTGTGATTACTATTAGGATTTAGATTAATTCTCAAAGACTATTATTATGTACCTGTAGCTAGCAGAAATTTAATTTCTGTGTTTGTGCTAGTATAGGATGAATTTATATTCAATTTCAATAAAGACTTTTGCTTTATTTATTTGAGAAATAAATTGATTGCAAGAGCTATTTTAATTGATGTCTTTATCATTTGTATGCCGATGCATCTGTAAATATTAATGAGCAATTAATGAAAGTCGTAGGACACAAAAGACCTAGAGATGACCTGAACCACAAGTTTATGTGGCACCTTAGACTTGGTCACATTGGAGAGGACATGATTAATAAATTGGAAAAAGAGGGATCCTTGACTCATTGAGTTTTGAATCATACTCAGTTTATGAATCCTATCTTCAAAAAAAAATGACTAAGTTACCCTTTGTGAGATATGAGGAAAGGGCCACTAAACTCTTATCCTGGTATGCACTGATTTGTGTGGGCCATTTGATGTGCAGATCAAGGATAGTTATTAGTACTTCATAATCTTTACTGATGATTATTCACAATATGGATATGTATTTCTTATGAGACATAAGTCTGAAGCCTTCAAAAAGTTCAAAGAATTTAGATATAAAGTAGAAAAATAAATAAAAAAATCTCTTAAGGTTCTTCGATCAGATCGAAGAGAAAAATATCTTAGTAAAAAATTTTTGGAATATCTCAAGGACCACAGCATAGCCTCATAGTGGACTCCTCTAAGTATGCAACAGCTCAACGAGATATCGAAAAAAAGAAATAGGACCCCATTGGATACAGTCCGATCTATGATGAGCTTCACTGACCTACCTATGTTTCTTTGGGGACATGCCCTACAAATCTCTATTTATGTTTTAGATAGGGTTTCCTCTAAATTCGTTCTCACCACACCATGTGTGATATAGCATGGTAAGAAATCGAGTATGAGTCATCTTAAGATTCGGAGATGTCCGACCTATATCGAAAGATAAATGACAGACAAGTTAGAGGCTAGATCTATGAAAGATCACTTCATAAGATATCCTAAAGAATCAATAGGATGCTACTTTTACTTTCTAGAGGATCACAATGTGATTGTGAGCCGACATGTCATATTCTTAAAAAATAATTTATCCAGGATAGAGATAGTGAGAGGCTAATTGAGCTCGAAAAAAAAATCTCTGAAGAACGTCCAGTTGTAGACCAGGTTGAACCCATTGAACCAGTAGATATAGTCGTTCATCCTCCACCTTATAGATCTAGTAAGGTGTCCCGTCTTCCTGAAAGGTATTTAGATATGCTTACAAAGGATGTAGAGGAAGTATCCTCATGAGAGATAAGGGTCAAGTAGTTGATCTTAAGGCCTACAATGAGGTGATGTCGGACATCGACTCTGAGAAATGGCTAAATACTATGAAGTCAGAAATTAACTCAATATATTCAAATCAGGTCTGGACCTTAGTGGATCCACTAGAGTGTATTATACCCATTGGGTATAAATAGATCTACAAAAGAAAGATAGGTGTAGATGGTAAGGTAGAGACTTGTAAAGCTAGGCTAGTGGTGAAGGGTTATAGTCCATGTAAAGGCATTGACTATCAAGATATCTTTTCACTTATAGCCATGCTGAAATTTATTTGCACGTTGTTTGCCATTGCAGCTTATCATAATTATGAGATATGGCAGATGGATATGAAAACGACATTCTTAAATGGATATCTTGAGGAAGATATCTATATGAAATAGCCCTTGGATCTCACTTCAAGTGATGGAGATCACAAAGCCTGTAAGCTGCATAGATCCATTTATAGATTGAAGTAAGCTTCTCGGAGTAGGAACATTCATTTTAACGATGTAATCAAATCATTTGATTTCATTAAGAATGAAGAAGAGCTTTGTGTTTTCAAGAAGATCAGTAAGAGGGTTGTCACATTCCTCGTATTGTACGTGGATGATATTCTCTTTATTGAGAATGATATTTTCTTATTGACTTTGGTCAAGAGTTGGTTATCCAAAAATTTTTCATAAAAGATCTAGAAAAAGCATCTTATATTCTAAAAATTAAGGTCTATAGAAATAGACTGTTAGGATGCTTGGTCTTTTACAGAAGATGTACATAGAGAAAGTGCTAAAGAGATTTAGCATGAAGAACTCTAAAAGGAGACTATTATCCTTTAGATATGGTATTAGTCTCTCTAAGAAAATGTGTCCTAGCACACCTAAGGAGATTTAGCATATGAGCGAGATCCCTTATGCTTCGATAATAGGGAGCCTCATATATGTCATGTTGTGTACACGACCTGATATAGCCCTTGCTATAAGTGTCACGAGCAAGTATCAGTCAAATTTAGATGAAGAGCATTAGACTGCTGTGAAGAATATCCTTAAGTACTTGAGAAGGACTAAGGATTTATTTTTGATTTTTGGAGGAAGTCTTGAGTTGGGGGTTAAGGAATATACTGATTCAGACTTTATATCTGATTCTAATGATAGAAAGTCTACATCAAGATGTGTGTTTCTTTATAATGGTGGTTCTATAAGTTCGAAGAGTTTCAAACAATCGATCATTATTGATTCTACCATGGAAGCTGAGTATATCGTCATCTCGGAAGCTACAAAAGAAGCCTTCTGGTATAAGAAGTTTGTTGTAGAGATCAGAGTGGTACCATCAGATGCTATTCTCTTGTGCTACGATAACAATGACGTCATAGCCCTTGCTAAAGAGTCCAGGTCTCATCAGAAGTCTAAGCACATCGAGTGGTAGTTTCACATTATATGTGACTATCTCGAGAAAAAATATGTTGAGATATGAAGTGTAGACTCCACGAACAATATGACAGACCCACTAACAAAGCAATTGAGCCAGTCGAAGATTGAAGCCCACATTGAGAAGATGGATCTTAGGTATATGGTCAATTGACTTTAGGTTAAATGAAAGATTATTAGATGTAGGATTTGAAAAACCAATTATTGGTTGACACATTATATTTTTTCAAGATATATTTTTATATTTGATTTATTAAAATTAAAAAAATAAATATTTTTCTTATCCATTCATATGTAATGTGTCTGAGAATCGTCCAAGGGGTTAATGGACAATGACACAGTTGAGAATTTGAGACATGTGTCATTATAGATTAACTCCTAAATTACTTCCAATCATTGGGCTATCGCAGGGATGGTGATGGATTCATCAAGATCGATGCATAGATTACTTTTTCTATAGATAGATGAGTCTCGAGTCTACAGTATAAAAATACTGGAGTGAGAGTGTATGTGGTTGTTAGAGAACAACAGTACTAAATATGATCAAAAATAAGAAGTCACTTGGATGTCTACTCACTCGTCAGTGACTATCTCGATGCTGTAGTTGTATGAGTGTTCTTTAATCTGCAGTACTTCGACTGCTCACAGTAGAGTTACTATAGTTTGATAATACATAAACATGATCTCTAGCCATTCGGAGTCTTGCGGTGTTTGTTGGTTGCAATAGATTCACTGTAGGAGTAGGGTGTGCACTTATAGGAGATCTATTAGTCTTATTAGTTGAGAAGTAGTCCTATGCGACCTACGAGACTGAGTCTTTAAGTCTGTGGCCACAACAGCATGATAATGAAAAGATATTTTCATAAAATTTATAATTAAACTCAAGCTAATTAAGTTTTACATATGACAGATGCTTAGAATTTGATGAGTTTTCATGACCTACATCCTATCGAAATTCTCAATAGAAGAATTGAATCACACGACAACTACACCTAGAGGTTCTACTTTTAGTTCTGCTAGATTATCATTACATATTGCTAGATATTATTGATGGATTATGAGAACTCATTAGGATCATTTTAGATCGATGATCCTTGATGGATGTGAGTTGGAGTTGTTTCAACTCATTGAAAAGAGTTTCAATGATACTATGATGGAGATCATGGTTTGTCTCACTATCAGATAAAATTAGACCTATGAGGTCATACATTAAGAGATTTTATCTTAGATTGATGAATTGAACTTGTGAAATTCCAATTGGATTAGAACTTGATGAAATCCTATTAGATTTAGGAGAACCATGCTAGCACATGGTTAAACTCAATTCTTCTTTGAACTTGGATTTCTTATTGGATAAGGATTAGATCAAGTCAATCGATTGCCTTAAATCTAAACTAATTCTATTTGGATTTGGGTTTAAGGGGTATCAAATTAGAGGCCCCAAGAGGATTGGATCAAGCCAATTAGGAGGCGCAAGCCTTCCTTATTTTTCCCCCTAGAAACTTTTTATTTTGGTGTGGATTAAAAGAAAGGATGAGTGGGGCGCATGCCACCTTTGGATGAGATCCAGAAGGGGTGCACACCTCCTCTTCTTTTGGAAAGTCCAGGGGTACACACCCCTCGAAAATATCATAGAGAAAGAGAGGGGTGTGCACCCCTCTCTCTTATTTGCATGGAGAGAAAGAGAGAGGGCATGCACCCCCTCTCTTACACACATGAGAAGTCAAGAGGGGTGCCAATCTCTGCTTTCCTATTTGGGCATGATCCCTTTCCTTTTGGGTTGGTTTTCTTTGGAAGAAAATCAGCAAAGGGAGGAAAGAGTCCTTATGTGATAAGGACTTGCCTCTTAACCTTGATTGGAGTTTGATTTGGACTCCAATAAGAAATTTATTTAAGAGGCGCTCCCTTAGGATTTTGGACTGTATTAAGAATTCAGATCTAGAGCCTCTCCATATCTCCATGCCCTCCTCTCCTTCTCCTCTCTATCCAACACCCAAAGGTTGGGCATCCCACATCTCCACATGCCCAAGGTGGTTGGGTAATCCCATTTACGTCAAGAAAAAGGAAAAAGACTGCGATTCAAGTGTTGAGATCGTAAAGGAATATCAACTATTAATCAAGGATCCAAAAGGTTGGGTTTCATCTTGAAGAAGATGAATCTACAACAAGAAGAAAGATTTAAGATTGATCATGGTGGATACCCGTAGAGACTAGACATTTATGTGGCTAGATCAGGACCATAGACATCCAAGATCCAAAACTTGAAGAGATAAAGGAGCGATCCAGGTATAGATTCGATCCTCCTTTTGAAATCAGATCTTGTATTTATTTCATAGCATGCTTAGAAAGATCCCTAGGTGATTGTAAGATTAGATCCAACCATGTCTAGGATTAAAATTGTTGTAATCTTACTATTCCACTATGTAGTTTCATGAGATGAAAATCTGCATGCTGAAAATCATCTAAATCCAACACAGAGATGGTATGGATCACTCCCACTACTGGTCGGTCTCCCTTGGGGTCTTCATGGTGTAGAAGATCACCTCTGGGTTCTCAGTTTGGTCGGGCATTGACATAGCATCACAGCCACCCATGCTAGATAAGTGCTTCTATCTCCTCTTTGAGCTGCTAGCATTCCTTCATGTGTGGCTATGATCTCGATAATATCTACAGTACTTCTTTGGATCCCTTGCTCGTGCTAGTGCAGCCATCTTCTTTGGCCTGGGAAGCTCCTCCTGATGTTCTATTTCCATCAATATTTGAGCTTGAGGAATATTTAATAGAGTGAAGTAATGAAACCTCCATGGAGGAGTTCTAGATTGGCGTTACCTTGGAGGGGATCCAGCTCAGCCTCCTCGAGGTGGAGTTTGGGATCGGTGGGACTTTTGCTCGATGCATCGATGCAACACTCATTAATAATCTTTTTTCTTCATCTGATCATTCTTCGACTGTGATCCACCATCGGAGTTCTCCCCTTGTTGATCCTAGGCTTCCTCTACTTGAGCATACTTTTCCATCTACTCCAATATTTCAACAAAATTCTTCGAGTACTTTTTATTGAGTGAGAACAGGAGGTCATTTTGGAGAAATCTGGTTTTAAGTGCAGTCATTGCCATAGATTAATCTAAGTTCTGCACCTCTAAGGTTGCAACATTAAAGTGGTTATAATAATCTCAGAGTGGTTCGTTCTCTCACTATTTGATGCTGACGAGAAAATCCGAGTTGTGGCACTATCGATGACTGCTGATGAAGTGTGTGATGAACATTCGATTGAGCTAGTAAAAGGAGCCCATGGCATTCGGTTGTAGGCTTGAATATCAATGATAGACAGTCTTCCTCAAAGTTGAACTCAACATAGGATAGTGCTAGTCACGGTGTGTAAGAGCATAAGAGACTTGAAATTCAGGTGATCAATGGGGTCAGCGATCCCATCATATGGTTCTACTTGAGGCATTTTGAACTGAGGTGGCATCAGTTCACTCATGATTTTCTTGATGAATGGAGGGTCGGTATTGAAGCCGGGCTCTGCATCTTGTAGCCAGGATGCTTGCAACACATCAATCCACTGCTGCATTTCCTGGAGTCTCTTCTCCATCTCATCCTCTCGAGTTGGAAGGCAACAAGGAGAGAAGTGACCCAATGTCGAATCTCTCCTCAAGAATGGAGTAGGTGATTTTTTGATTTTCAGTGAGGATCCTTTGACGTTCAAATTAGAAGATTAAAAATAATGAGAAGAAGTGTGGGAGTTGAAAACTTACTTTGGGGATCCCCGTGCCCCTCTATTTATAGAGGGAGAGTTGGAGTCGTGCATGCCATGGAGTTTTGGTCGAATCCTGGTTGTTGTGTGTAGATTAAGCTGGCAAGAGTTTTTTTCTTTCGAGATGTGATTCGATCGTAGAGATATTCTTCTTATCAGGACATTTCTAATTTGAAAGAGGGGCAAAATCTGTCAATGGAGATAACTGCACACCATAGCTGGAGGTCGACAGGGGCCGACCTATCATTCCCAAATTTTGATCATCAATATCTTCGCTCAGTGTTGAGGATTCAATTAGCCAAGATGCAGGTAGAGGTCCATAATAGATTTCGGGTGGAGGTTAGCTTGGGATGACCTAAAAATAGTTCGTCCAAGGATGAGGTGAGAACCTTGTTGGAGCTGATGTGAGGATCTCGATCAAAATTGAGGTTTGAGTTGCCACCCATTGCTTGCTGCGGACTTGTTTCATCTTTAGGACATATGCCGCATCCATAGGTCGATTCTGAGATGCTTTCTATAATTGCCGAGGTCTAATCTGCAAGTACCTTGGCTGTTGCCGAAGAAGAGATCTAGCCGAGGCTGAGGTGAGGATCCACAACACATCCCAAACATAATTATGAAATTAATTACAAATCTCAAACCCATCCCATTTAAAGTTAGTATACCCATCGGATATCTGAATCTATCGGATAATAGAACTCTATAAACTAAAAATTTTATAGGCAAAGAAGAATCCTTTGGATCAAAATTCTCCCAACCCTCCAAAATATCATGCTTCTACCAAGATTAAGCTTTGAAAACCTCAAGGAACCAACTCACACCACCACAACTCCCACAAAATCCCATATGCTCGAGCAAAAACCATAGAACCTAAGAAATCCCTTTGATCTCTCTCAGGTACTTTCCTTTCCCATAGATCTCTGAAGAAAGAGAATGAAATGAAAAGAATAAGAAATGAAAATGAAAAAAATGATTGATCTATGTGGGAAAAGATCTTATCTTTCATTTTGCTCATCGAATCATCTGATTCGGGATAGTTCGGTGATCCTTAATGAGACGACCATGCGCAAGTCATGTGTGGGTATTTATCTATCTAAGTACATCCACGTCAAGTTTTATGTGGCTTTTAATTTGACATGATGGATAACTACCCTCAACTTTTCATGGAGGCATTGACAGTGAGGTCGGACCCAATTTCGATGGCTGGAAGGGCACATTCCAATTATTGCAAGGTTGACATTGCTGAAATTGAATTGTAGGAGAGTATTTACAAATCGGGGTAAAGTGCAAGGGGGTTTTTACTTTTTGACCTAGTCCATTTTCATGTTCAAATCTATCTAGATATAGATAAAAATTTAGACATCCGACTAAATATACATATTCATACTGATATTTATAAAAAAATATAGATATAGATAGACAACTATCTAATTTATATTTGAATATTTGATTCTATTTGTAACTATACTTAATTTTATACAGTATTTATAAATTTTTAAAAAACTATATAATTATATTAATATTTTTTCATCTATTAATAATATATTTAATTTTATGATTGTTGCTGTAAATCTCTGGTGAGATGGTCAGCCGAGAACTAAGGTATTATGCCTGGTTGTTGAATGGCAGAAAATCTGCAAAACTAAGTCTGTTTGTCGGAAGTTGTTCGGTAGGAGATCTTCTGATGCTAAAGTCAAATGGAGATAGGAAACAGTATAAAGAACCAAAATACAAGAGTAGAGTGTTTAGTAATTAGAAAAATCTTATCTCAGTCTGCCTGCTTACCACTTTATATAAGATAGAGAATACGGTTACCACGCAATTTTTGTCCCTTAAAATCTAGGATGTGGGAGTTATTGCTTTTAGTGGATGATTATCTTATTAACCGTCATTAAAGCCGAGCAAGGGATGATTAGTGGATAGTTATTATGCCTTATGATCTCATGAATATGGGTAAGCAATGCCCATGTTGAGTAATGCTCGGCCCCTATTCCTTTAGAATTGAGATAGTCGGCAAGAAATCGAGAAAGTTGTTAATCAGATATTGACAATCGCAAGTCAAACTTAGCTCAAACTCATTTAGTTTTAGCCGATCATCATCTGTTGAATTTTGGATTGGATCGTCAGTCGATATGAAAGTAGGCATGATCCTCTTAATCGGTTGTTCACTTAGTCGGTTGAGAGATGAGGACTTACCCCAACACCGACCCCCCAACTCTTAAGTCCAATACCGTAGCGCAATTGAGTGGGAGGAGTTAATCAATGCTTAAATTGGAGCTATTTCCTTCGATGAATTTTATTTATTGTTGTCTCAGAAAAAGGCATCCAACCATCTTATCATTTCGTATAATGGGTAGTCATTTTGTCGTTTCGCAGGGCATGCGGCAGCTCCATCATCTCATAGGATGTGCAGTAGTTAATGCTATGGATCGCACGAAGCAAGCTTGCATAATAATTATGAAAGATCACATGGCAAAGTAAGATTCTCGAGTGGTCCGAGTTAGCCATGTGTCATCTAGTTATTTGCTTGGTCGATTTTCATGCGAATTCCACTAACTTGGCGGGATCATAATGGTAGTGTGTCGAAAAGTGGAATGAGTAGTTGGTTGAGATTGCAGCTATACATCAGAATCTCCAATGATGGTGGGATCTTCTATGTTGATCATAGTCGTCGGGTGTGTCTATAAATAGGAGGTCTTCTTCCTTTTGAATTTTCTTCTGGTTTCAGGTTTCTTTATTGTGAACCCCACTCTTGCTCTAGTTCTCTTTGTTCCAGTCCTTAGTCGTACATAGGGTTTATCCTCCTTGGTGTGCTCTAGGCTTCATAGTCGTCAGCTTCTCCATCGTTGTCAGTACATCTATGAGGTCGATCCTTTCTTTCCTTTCTTTTGTTTCCAATTTCGTAGGACTTCTTTTAAGGGTTTTTAAGAATGTTTTCATCCAAAAGAAAGTTTGAAGATGAGAATGTTATGAAAGATCAAGGTTCTCAGGCTCCAACTATCTGGAGGGAGATCGAGGATACTCCTTGGGATGCTCTTGAGGATGTTACTTCTTCTTGACAAGACCGTACTGGTTCTCATGAGTTGGATGATCAGCTAGTTGTTGAGAATCTTTCTGAATCTCTTTATGAGAGGTTCGAGTTGTTTGAGACCGATGTTTAGCGGCTATAGGATCACTACCGAATCTCAAGTCGGTATAGGTTGTTGACACTTGACGAAGATGGTCAGATTGTCTATCCCCTTGATGGCTATATTGTCGTTTATGAAGAGTTCCTTCAATCGGGACTCCGATTTTCTTTATATCCCTTTTTTGCTAATATTTTTGATATGTATGATATAGTCCCTCCCAACTTGCTCCAGATTCCATTCAAATCCTTTCTTCTTTCATCATCCTTAGTCATCTCCTTTGCTTTGAGATGAGGATCTCTTTTTTTCGTGCTCTTTTTATGTTGAAGAAACATCCTCAACAAAGGAGATGGCGGTTCTTCAATCTTTGATACCATCATCAATTTATTATCGGACTTCCTTCTTCCATCCATCGATGGAAGAATAAGTTCTTCTACATTACCGTCGACTATCCATGGGGTTTTAGCTAGATCTGGACTACTTCCATTCTCTCCCCAAATAAGAATGAAGTAGCCTCAAGGAATTTCAGGAGCAGTACAAGTTATGTTCGATGTCAAAGTTCCCACTCAATAGGAACTTCTCGATGAGTAGTCGCTGTATGATGTTGGGATAAACCCAGTTAACTCCCTAGGTAGATTTCTCCTTTCGAATTTTTGAATCCTACTGTGGATTTACTTTTTATCCAGAGGTTAACTTTCCTTGTCAGCTTGCAGGCATGAAGATTTTGGTGGAAGCCATTCGGCATGCCATTAGGAAAAGGTTGGGTTCTGACCCTAGCAAACCTTCTCAAGGGCCATCGAAGAAATTCTGAGAAGGATCCTCCTAACACATCCCGAGGAGCACATAGCCACCATTGCCATCTTGTGTATCCCTGCTGGAACAGATGTCGCCTCCACCACTGGCGCCAATGGTGTCCATCGAGTAGGACTATAAGGTCGTCATAGTCGGGGAGGCCCCAACCAGGCCTACTAGCATGGTTCAAGCTCTGTCGGTATAGGGTGAGTCAGATATTGCGTGGAGATGCCGGTCGAGGGAAGGCCCCAATGGCCTCCACATTCACAATTGAGCTTGGCCCTTTGGACTCTTCTGAAGATGTTAAGACCATCGTGCACTTGTGTGGATTTAAGAAGACCTACAACAAAGCCCTCTGCAAGAGTTCATAGTGATCTAGACTCTCTAAAGATAGCAAATGTCATGTCCTAGGTTGCTGCGCAAAAAGAACCCTGTAATAGCGACCTAGTCCATGTCCCCCTCACTTTTTGAGATCTAGGATGCACCTCCAGATTTGATCTTCCACCACTAATACCCTTGGGACCTAGGTTAGGGGTGCGGTACCTTGGGGCTCATAGATCTGGATTGAAACCATTGGTTTAAGGAGAGTCCTTGTTGGACCAAGACTCCTTGGCAGCATTTCAGCCTGTGCGCATCTTCTTTGTGCATCTGATCTCCCACCTTTTCAGATCTCATCTTGGTGAACCATTAAGACAATAAGGTCTTCTTTTTGTGTCCTCCTTACTATTTTAATCTCAATAAAAATTGAGATCCAAATGAAGAGAAACTCTCTATCCAACAGGAACTCCTAGTACAAAAATCTGCAGCCCGTCTGCACACAATCCTAATTTCTTTCCTCTTGGACACACCTCCCTAATTTCTCTCTATAAAAAATCTGTCCTGACCCCTTCTCCCTTTTCTGTGGATGATCTAGGCATAGAGATCCTGCTAGGAGAGAGACTCCCAGGTAGAGCTGTTAAAATGGGCCGGCCCAGCCCAGCCTAGTCCAACCCACAAGGGCCTAAATGCCTAGCCAAAAAATGGGACAGCATATAGCTGGCCCAGTCGAGCCCTTTAAAGGACATAGGTTGGGCCGGGCCAGCCCATCAAAATATTTAAAAAAAATTGGAGCGATCGTCGATGCCACGGTCGGATCGAAGAGCTTGGAGCGGAAGGGAGGAGGGGGCATACGGCATACATTGCGATCGGACTTGGAGACAGTGGTGCTAGTGATGAGGAGGAGGAAGGAGAGGAGCCAGGAGGGGAGGCACTACCGCAGTAGCCGCACTAGGTAGAGATCAGATCAGACGCAGTGTGAGGGCATCACCATGGCTAGATCTGACTCGGAGGTGGCAGCATTGGTGACGAGCAGGAGAAGAAGGAGGGGGATCTGACTTCTGAGAGTCTAGAGAGGTTGGATGGGGCATCCATCGATGGAAAGAATTTTGATTCTTATGACTGGACTCAGAGGTGGCAGTGTCGGTGATGAGGAGGAGAAGGGGGGATCTAAGAGCCCGGAGGCTAATAGTTGGATGGGGGGCATGAGATGGAGATTGACTGATCGAGATTCGAGACCCAAAGGGAGCAGAGAGGAACCAACGATGGTCCAGC
>NC_026005.2:24305425-24367345 GCF_000442705.2 Elaeis guineensis
TACTTCTAAAATTTTGTAGGGACCTTCTTCATTTGGGAATAATTTTTCTTGCTCAGTTTGGAGACTTCAGCTCTTTTGAGGATAAGATCTCCTATTCGAAAAATTTTAGGTTTGACCCGAGAGTTGTAATACCGGACTATCCATCATTTGTTTGAATTAATCAACTCATTATAATGTTCCACTGGGGTTGATGGTTGATCGATTTTCAATGGGATCACAGCTTCAGCCCCAATGCTAAGTTGAAAAGAGTTTCTCCAATAGAGATCCGAGAAGTTGTTCGGTAAGACCAAAGTATGTTGTAGAGTTCGTCGGCCCATTGACTTTGGGCTTGACCCATTCTTATCTTTAGACCTTGTAATATTATTCTATTGGTTACCTTAGCTTCTTCATTAGATTGTGGTGTCCGATCGATGTAAGTTTGTGAATGATCTGATACTTTATGTAGAATTCTTCAAACTTGGCATTATTGAATTATCGAACATTGTTTGTGATGATCACTCGACATAGACCAAATTGATAAATAATAGATTTTCATAAAAAATCTATAGTGTTCCTCTCTATAATTTGTGCCAAAGGCTCGACTTCTACCTATTTAGTAAAATAGTCGATGATGATGATAATAAATTTTCTTTATCTATTGATAGGTGGAAATGGGTCGAGTATGTCGACTCTCCACTGGTCAAATGGCTAAGGTGCCAAAATGGACGTAAGGTGGCTTGATGAAAGTCTCTGAATGTTGGTTAATCTTTAACATTGATCATACTTTTGTACTAAGTCGATAGCATCTTTTTGTCTAGTCGGTCAGTAATATCCTTGTTGAAGTATTTTTATAAGATAATGATCTCCCCCTCAAATGATTATCACAAATGGCTTCATGAACTTCTTTAAGGGCATAATCAGCTTTAGAAGGATGGAGGTATTTGAGTAAAGGCAAAGATGCCAATCTTCTATAGAGTTGATCATCGGTTAACACATATTGAGTCGCCAATCGTCTTATCCATTGTGCTTCTGAATAATTAGTTGGCAAAGTTCCATCAGTTAAGTATTCGACCAATGGGTCGATCCAATTCGGTTCGTGGCTGACTTGAACTTGGTGAATTTTTTCAATGTCAATGCTCGAGTTGTTGAGATGCTCAATAAAAATTTTTTTCAGTTCATTGCAATCGGATGTCAAAAGTCAGGATAGAGTATAGCTTGGATATTCTTTGAGTGAAGAATGTGGAAGATCTTAAAGTAGTCAAAATTCACTTGCAGAGATTGGAGTTTTTAAAGATACTTTGCCAAGACTAGATCTCGAACTTCATATTCTCTTTGAAATTATCCGACAATCAGTTACGAGTTGGTGAAAACTTTTAGTCATTTTATGATGAGATCTTTAGCAACCTTCAGTCCAACTATTAGGACTTCATATTCGACCTTATTGTTCGAGACTTTAAAAGTGAACTGAAGAGCATACTCGATGACTATTCCATCAATGTTGGTTAAAATGGACCTGCTCCATAGCTTTGTGCATTTGAAGTCCCATCCACATATAGAATCCATGTCGATTCTGAAGTTTTGTCTTTGAATTATTCTCCGATTTCATCATCGATAGTTGTCATACACTTAATAATAAAGTTGGCTAATATTTGAGCCTTCATTGAGGATCGAGAGATGTAGGAAAGATCGAACTCACTGAGCTCGAACACCCATTTTGTCATTCTTTCTGAAGTATCCATGTTAGATGTATGTCCTAGAAGCTAATATGTCCATGTTAGGATATAATTTTATACTTAATATATTGATTTGATCAATAAAAGGATATGTTTATTTTTCATTAAGAGTAGTGTGTCTTTGAATCATTCATGAAATTAACTTTCGATACATATTCTCAAAGAGTTAAGAATTAAAGATATGTATTTAATTCCTAAATATTTCTGATCATAGAATCATTATGAGGATGGTGATCAATCTGGATAGATCGACACATAGATCACTTCTTTTAGAATAGATGAGTCTCTAATTTATAGTGTAGAGATACTGGACGATGAGTGCAGATAGTTGTTAGAGAATAATTAGTACTGAGCGTGATCATATGAGAGATTATTTAGATTTCTATTCGATCGTCAGTGATTGTTTCGATGCTGTGGTTGTGTGAATGATCTTTTGACCTGATATGGTACTACTACTCACAGTGAGGCTGTTGGAGTTTGACTGACACATAAATATGAATCTCAATGAGCCTTTGTAGTGGATGTTGGCAATAGTTGGTCTACTGTAGGAGTAGGGTGCGCATCAAAATGGGATTTATCGATCTTGGTAGAGAGAAGTAGTCCTACAAAATTTGAGAGGCTAAGTCCGAGAATCTGTAGCCATGGTAGTATGATTGATAAAAAAGAGTTTTCATAAAAATCATAATTAGATTTGAGCTGATTAGATCTATCATATGACTAATGTTGAGATTTGATGATTTATCCATGACCTGACATCTAGTTGGGACTCACGATGGAGGGACTGAATCACCCATTAACTATACCTTAAGGTTTATTTCAGTTCTACTGGATTGCCATTACATACTGCTAGGTATCACTGATGGATTGTGAGAGCTCACTAGGATTGTTCTGGATCGACAATCCTTGATAAGTTAGAGTGAAATTATTCTGATCCATTGAAAAAAGTTTCAATAATACTTTGATAGAGATCATTGTATATCTCACTACCAGATAGAATTGAACCTATGCAGTCACACAACAACGAGATTAGGTTTGGAATTAGCAATTGAACTTATGAGTGTCCATTAGATTTAGAGAAACACGATTGGGTTTAAGATAACCTTGCTAGCACATGGTTGGACCCAATTTTCTCTTTACGTTTGGATTTTTTATTTGATAAGATAATTCAAACTTAATTATCTGCTAATAATTTAAATAAATTAGATTCATTGGACTCTAATTGTTGGATGTCTAAAGTTTTGGATCAAATGAATTTAGGATGCAAGTTCCTAACTAATTTTCTTGATAGTTAAGTTGGGGTGCCACCTTGATTTGATCAAATTGGATGTGTCCCACCTTTAGAGGGCATGTGGATTCCAATTGGGGTGTCCCTTGGGTGCACTTTGGGGTGTGTTTATGTAGGTTCAAGGGCTCTAAGAGTTGGCGCCTAAAAGAATTTCTAATAGAAGTTGAATAACTTAAGTTATTAGGAAACCTAATGCAAGTAGAACTTGTATTATGAGATTGAATAGGATTCAATCTTTATGTCTATTTAAAGAGACCTCTACTAAGATCCCTAGGCATCAAAACCAGTAAGCTCCATGCCCCTTTAGAAGCTCCCACACCCTCTCTTCCTCTCTCCCTCTCTTCTCCCTTGGGCATCGCACACGTCCCACCTTTGGGCGACCCAAATCAACACGCCCATAAGGGCTTTGGCATCCCCCTTTAAGTGCTGGTTTTTGATGTTTGGCAGCAGAATATACAAGAAAAGAAAGAAAAGAGAAGAACAGAAGAAGAATATCAAGAAAAAAGATCAAAAAGTTGATCGCGATCCAGGCTTCGTTCAGATTCGCAGGCTAAATTTTCTTAGTGAAGAAAATTCAATCTTAAGAGAGCTGTTTTAGATTGATCCTGAGTGGATATCTATAGAGATCGGATACTTGTATGACTAAGAGAGAGCATCTTCTCTTTCAAATCTAGATTTGAAGAAAAAAATTAGATTTGAAGAAAAAAGTTTCTGGATATAGTCAAGTACTTGTGAAGTTGGTGTGTGAGTCAAAATGAGATTGACCACTCCTGATTAACTTCAGAAAGAGAATGTCTCGCTGTGTTTCAATTTAGCAAAATCTAGGCCTGGGTAATCCTCGTGAGGAGTCACGGGATTTGTAAAATTTTGAGACACAATAGAGATGACTTATATGAGTGTTGACAGCATACTCAAAGTCGTCTTGAGCATTATTGATCAAAAAGATGAATTATACAGTAATCATGGGTCAAGGTTCTTAGAATGTTGCTTTGCATACATTCGACCTATCTGGACATCGAGAATCATTGCTAGATGGTTATTTCGACTGGTACAGAAATTAATTCCTATACCATCGACTTAGGTTTAAACCTATAGAGTCACACATATATGAGGTTGTAATCTAATCAGATGGTTAATCGATGATTGAGAATCGTTCTGAGGTTAAACGATCAATGTGATTGATGTTTGACCTAATGCAAGTGTTGCAGGAGGATCAATTAGCAATTGGATTGCTAAATGGCTCAATCTGATTGAGCAATAGAGCTGAGATCAAATCTAATTGAATTTGATTTAATTAGAATTAGTTTGAACTTAATTAGATTAAGTCTAATTGATTTATTGGATAAGCCAATTGCAAGGGAGAACAAATCCCTGTTCGACTAGGACTTATATGCACCAATTCCTAATTAAGTTAGGATTTAAATCAGAATTAAATATAATTTAATCTAATTTAATTAGACTCCTAGTTGGACTAGGATCACCATTAATTATGTTGCAATTAATTTGGATGGGTTCAAAGTGTTTGACCTAATCTACATAAGAATCCTAGTTAGACTAGGACTCCATTTCTTCTCTTGCGCCACCTAAGAAATCTCAAGCCCACGTTCACTAATTAATTTCCAGATATTTTTTTATGATATCCATGTCCAAGAAATATTATCTCACACCACTTATTCTAGAGATTTGAATCATATTTGATTTGATTCAATATGGAAAGTGATTTGGCTAATTATGGAAAGTGGTTTAGGTTTATCTCTTTTGTTTGAAAGAGTCCCTCTTCACAAGGACTCTTCCCTCCCCTCATGCGCCAACTTCCTCCATCCTTATCCTTTCTTTTTGTCACCCCTTTTGTGGTTATTTTCATGGTCTCCACGAAATTTATGAGGCAAGGGGCATCCAAGAGTTGGATGCCCTATGGACTCCTTGTTGATTAGGTCTTTTGACCTAATCTACCATATATAAAGTTGCCACCCCATATGAGATGAGATAGGCAGTCAAAAATTGATAAAAAATAGATAGAAAAACCAGAAGAAAAAGAGGATGGCATGGGTGGTTTGAGGTGCCAAAATTCTTGGAGGAGAGTCTTCAATCAAGAGATCAAAAGTTGATATCTTGTAGAGAGAAAGGTAAGAGAAAAGATTATCTTCTCTCATTATTTTTCTTTCATATTATTCTCTCTTTATTTTTTGTGTTTTTTATGTGATAAAATTTGAGAGAGAAAGAGGATGGAATGGGTGGTTTGAGGCATCAAATTTCTTGGAGAAGAGTCTTCTATCAAGAGATCAAAAGTTGATGTCTTGTAGAAACAAAAGGTAAGAGAGAAGATATTTTTCTCTTATTTTTTTTAGTTTATTTCTTCTTTATTTTATATTTTTATGTGATAAAAATATGAGAAAGAAAGAGAGATGGTGTGGTGGATTCATGCTCTAATGAGTTGGGGCATAATGATCTTATTTTGGACATGATCTGATCATGTTCTGATGAGAGAAGAAGAAGAAAAGAATGTCTTTTCTTAAGGTTTCTTTTAGAACCCTTCTTCTCCATAAATCATGAGATTTTTTTATGAAAAAAATCAGACATCATAAGATCTAAAAGTTAGAAAAATATCTAGAGAAGAAGGTCTTCTCATATCCTAGCATAGAGATGTTCTCAGGACATCAATCGTTGATGTACTGAAAGAGAAGAACTGTCTTCTCTTAGGATTTTTTCTTATTCCTCCTCATATTCTTCATCTCTTGAAATATCCAAGAGATCCAAAGAATATCTTATATTATTATATTATTAATTCTGATTTTAGGGAGGTAAAAAGGTTTGATTTTTTTCTTATTCCTCCTCATATTCTTCATCTCTTGAAATATCCAAGAGATCCAAAGAATATCTTCTAGATTAACCATCCGGAAGGATCTGCAAAAAGCTAGCATTTCGAGCGGATCTTCGTTCGATGAACCTTCGATTTTGTTGTAGCCTCGTGTGGATCACCTGCAGAGGTCGGATGCGTGTGCAACTCCAAAGACAACAAAAAAAATCAACCATGGAGTTCTTGACCCACATGAAGGTAAGAGATCTGATCTCTTCTCTTATCTAGATGTGATCTAGGTTTTAGATCTAAAACTATTTTAGATCTAGAGTATTGATTTGATCAATACCAAAGCTTTTATTTTTTGATTTATAAATGCAATATGACATGTTATAGGTCCTAATTGTAGGGTTTAGTAATTTGATTAGACGAATTTATAGATTAAATTATTTAATTTACATATTCTGCTGCGTTATATTTCAAAAATATTTTGAAAATGCATGAAACTCTGCACTTTTTCCAACAGAATCGATTAACCTATGGATCTAATTTAGCTCGTTAGTTTGAGCTCGATTCGCTTAACCTATTTGGACCAATTGACCAATTGATGTCTAAGGCAAGGAACTGAGATGTGGTTATTTAATTAATTTTGTTAGCTTATCTAATCAATTTATTGGTGTCTAAAAAAGCAATGAGAGGATCTCCATCGATCTTCACTTATCTGATCAATTTGAAAGATTGGATCTTGAATTAAATTACTTAGCAGTTTGATTTAGCCCATGCCAATTAGATCGATCATATGATGACTGATTAGATAAGATCTAAACCTAAATCTCTTCATAAATATTAAATCCATAAGTTTCCCACCATTGTAGATGTGCAGGTGTGCTATTGGTGTTGATTATTCTCGACTGGTTACAGTAGTTTAGTTGCACCAGAAACACGCACCCACTCTATTAGAAAAGAGTTGCTCCAGGGTAAGGATAGGATTGGACCCAATAACTATTAGGGTAAGGATGGGGTTGGATCCAATAACTATTAGGTGAGAGATCCAATGACGGCCTTGCACTAATTTATGAATGGTGAGTCGGGCTTAACTAAGAAGTATGGTCAATAACTGTTAGGTGAGCCTACATAACTTAGAGACCAAATCACTGCAACATGCTTAGAGAAGTATTTGGGCAAAGAGTTATCTACGCATCGGTGTGTGTGTTATCAATAACTGTTAGGTGAGGTGCATGACATCGATGGGACCACAGCACCCACTAAAAATTTTTTATTATGTTAGAATTTTTATTTTCCACCCAGAAAGTGGAGAAATTCGAAAAATTAGTGAGAGTCATTGTTTGCATCTTAAAATTTTTAGAAGCAAATATAACATTAAAGTACAAAAGTCTAACTTAAATCCCTACTCTTGTAGTTAAACAATATCAGCCTCAAACCCTCTAGTCTGCATCTTTGAAACTAATCGTTTAACCGGAACTAATTACAAAGACTGGCTCAGAAATCTCAGGATTATCCTGATCTTAGAAAAATTAAGTTATGTACTTGTTCAGAAACTCATAGTATTATCAAACCACCCTACTACAGAGCAAAGAGCTACTTTTGAAAAGTGGACGAATGAAGATAGTTGGGTCAAGTGCTATATGTTGGCATCTATGTCAAACGAGTTGCAAAGCTAGCATGAGCATATACCCACTGCCAGGGCTATGATTACTCATCTACAAGAGTTGAATGGTGAGCAGAGCCATACTGTGCACTTCAAAATATCCAAAAAACTCTTCAACTTGAAGATACGCAAAGGGTAGTCAGTCCATGAGCACTGTATGATAGTGATCAAGGATATTGAGAAGCTTGGAAAGCTCGGGCTTAAAATGTAAAAGAAATTATCGATGGATCTGATCCTTCAATCCCTTATAAGTTCATATAGTCAATTTATTATAAATTTTTATATGAACAAGCTCGATTGTACTATATCCGAATTGATCAATATGTTGGTTACTATAGAAGAAATCTTGAAGAGTTCAAGAGATATTGTTCTCGCTATGGAGCAGACTTCTTCTAAGAGAAAATCTACTGGAAAGAAGAAGACTAAATCCACTAAGAAGTAGAAGAAAAAGAGCAAGCCAAAGAAGGATGTTCCTAAGAAGATCGAAGCAAAGGAAAAGTATTTCCATTGTGATGCTGAAGACCACTAGAGGAGGAACTGTCCACTCTACCTGGAGAGCCTAAAGAGCAAAAAGAGTGATAAACATTTGAAAGGTATGCTCATAATTGAATCTAACCTCATGATTTCTTCTACTTCTAGTTAGATATTGGACTCCAGTTCGAGTACTCGTATATGTATTTCAATGCAGGATCTAATAGAAAGTAGGAGATTGAGAGAAGGTGACATGATCCTTCAAATCGGCAATGGAGTAAAAATTACTACGAAGATCATTGGTACTTATCCTCTTCAATTACCATCTGATTTTAGATTAGATTTAAAAGACTGTTATTTTATTTCTATAGCTAGTCAGAATTTAATTTTCATGTCTGTGCTAGCACAGAAAGATTTTGAAATTAATTTTAATAAAGATTTTTATTTTATTTATTTATGAAATAAATTAGTTGCATGAGATCTTTTAATTGACAATCTATACCACTTGTATGTTGATGCAAATATAAATTTAAACGAGCAAATAGTGAGTGCTGTAGGTCAAAAAAGATCCAGAGATAAAATTAACTAGAAGTACTTATGACATCATAGACTAGGCCATATTAGAGAGGACAGGATAAACAAACTGAAAAAGAATAAGATCCTTGACTCTTTTCATCTAGAGCCATATCTAGCTTGCGAATCTTATCTTCGAAGAAAAATGATCAAGTTACCTTTTGTAGGACATGAGGAAAGGACCACTGAGTTATTTGCCCTGGTACTCACTGATGTGTGTGGACCATTTGATATGCAGATCAGGAATGGTTATAACTACTTTATTATCTTTATCGATGGATCTGTCTACGTATGGGTACGTGTATCTTATGAAACACAAGTCTGAAGCTTTTGAAAAATTTAAAAAATTCAAAAGTGAAATAAAAAAATAAACTGGTAAATTTATTAAAGTTCTTCGATCTGATTGAGGAGGTGAATACTTTAGTCCAAAATTTTTAGAATATTTTAAGGACAACGGCATAGTCTCTTAATGGACTCCTTCCGAAATACTTCAGCTCAACGGGATATTCGAAAGGAGAAATAGGACCCTATTGGATATGGTCAGGTCCATGATGAGTTTTACTGATCTACCCTTATGTCTTTAGGGACATACCTCATTAACCGTCGTTCACCTATTGAATAAGATTTCATCAAAGTCCGTTCCTACCACACTGTATGAGATATGGTATGGTAAGAAATCGAGTCTAAGTTATCTTAAGACTTGGAGATGTCTGACCTATGTCAAGAGACAGATGGCTGACAAACTAGAGGATAGATCTATAATAGCTCATTTTATAGGATATCTAAAAGATCTATGGGATATTACTTCTACTTTTCACAAGATCACAATGTGATTGTGAGTCA
Source organism: Elaeis guineensis (assembly GCF_000442705.2). Classification (NCBI taxonomy): domain Eukaryota; kingdom Viridiplantae; phylum Streptophyta; class Magnoliopsida; order Arecales; family Arecaceae; genus Elaeis; species Elaeis guineensis. The sequence continues at coordinate 24,314,776 of NC_026005.2, forward strand.
AAATGTCATATTCCTAGAAAAATAATTTATCCAGAATGATGGCAGTGGGAGGTTAGTTGAGCTCGAAGAGAAGGTCTCTGAAGAGCAAAGAGCTATAGATCCTCAGGAATCCATTATTTATTAGTCAGTAGTTGATGTTTCTTTATCACCTCATAGATCTAGCAGGATCTTCCGACCTTTTGAAAGGTACATGGGTATGCTTACGGAGGAAGTAAAAAAAATATTCCTTATGGGAGATAGGGGTCATGGTCATAATCCTAATACCTTTGATGAGACAATGTCTGACATCATTTCGAGAAATGGTTAGATGCGATGAAGTCAGAAATTGACTCGATGCACTCGAACCAAGTATGAACCTTAGTGGATCCACCTAAGGGTTTTGTATCCATTGGGTGTAAATGGATCTATAAAAAAAAATAGGTACGATGGTAAGGTAGAGACCTATAAAGCTGGACTTGTGGCAAAAGATTATAGTCAGTGCAAGGGCATTGACTATCAAAAAATCTTCTCGTCCATAGCCATGTTGAAATCTATTTGCACTCTGCTTACTGTTGCAGCTTATTATGATTATGAAATCTGACAGATGGATGTAAAAACTACTTTTCTGAATGGATATCTTGAGAAAGATATGAATATGGAGCAATCTTTGGGTTTTACATCTGATGATGGTGATCACAGAGTCTGCAAGCTGTAAAAGTCCATATATGGATTAAAGCAAACATTTCGGAGTTAGAATCATCATTTTGATGATACAATCAAATCATTTGATTTCATCAAAAATGAAGAGAAGTCATATGTATACAAAAGGGTCAGTGGGAGCATAATAACATTCTTCGTATTGTACATGGATGATATTCTTTTCATTGAAAATGATATTTTCATATTGACCATGGTCAAAAGATGGTTGTCCAAAGAATTCTCCATGAAAGACTTAGGAGATGCATCCTATATTCTCGAAATAAAGGTCTATAGGGATAGACCTAAACGGATGCTAGGCCTGTCATAAAAACTGTACATAGAGAAGGTGCTGAAGAGGTTTAGCATGAAAAACTCTAAAAGAGAATTTTTGCCTCTTAGGCATGGTATTAATCTTTTCAAGACGATGTCTCCGACCACATCTGAGGAAGTTCAGCGCATGAGTAGGATTTTTTATGTCTTAGCCATAGGGAGCCTCATGTATGCTATGTTGTGTACTCGACCTGATATTGCCCTTGCTGTGAATGTCACGAGCAGATATCAATTGAATCCAGGCAAAGAGCACTGGATAGTTGTGAAGAACATTCTTAAGTACTTAAGAAGGACTAAGAATTTATTCTTGGTCTTTGGAGGAGGTTCTGAGTTGCGAGTCAAGAGGTATACTGACTCAGACTTCATATCTGATCCTGATGATAGAAAGTCTACGTCAAGATATGTGTTCGTTTGCAATGGTGGCGTAGTCAGCTGGAAGAGTTTCAAGCAACCCATCATAGTGGATTCGACCACAGAGGCTGAAATATCGCTGCTTCGGATGCTGCAAAGGAAGGCTTTTGGTTCAAGAAGTTCATCATGGAACTTGGGGTTATGACATCAGAGCCATACCACTTTACTGCAACAATAATGGAGCCATACCACTTGCTAAGGAGCTAAAGTTTCATAAAAAATCAAAGTACATCGAGTGGCGATATCATATCATATGCGACTATCTCAAAAAGAAATATGTCAAGATATGAAGAGTAGACTCCACGGACAACGTGACAGATCCACTGACAAAATAATTGAGCCAACCGAAAATGAAAGTCCATCTTAAGAAGATGGGACTTAGATTAGTGGCTAATTCACTTTAGTCCAAGTGGGAGATTGTTAGATGTATGTCCTAGAAATCAATACGGCTAACACATTATAATAAATCTAGGACATAATTTTATACTTAATATATTGATTTGATTAATAAAAAGATAAATTTATTTTTCATTCAAGTATGATGTGTCCTTGAATCATCCATGAAATTAACTTTTGATATATATTCTCAAAGAGTTTAGAATTAGAGACATGTATTTAATTTTTAAATACCTTCGATCATAAAATCATCATGAAGATGGTGATCAATCCAGATAGATCGGTGCACAGATCACTTTCTTCAAGATAGATGAGTCTCTAGTCTACAGTGTAGAGACACTGGATGATGAGTGCAGGTAGTTGTTAAAGAACAACTAGTACTGAGCGTGATCATGCAAGAAATCACTTGAATTTCTATTCGATCGTCAGTGATTGTCTCGATGCTGTAGTTGTGTGAATGATCTTTTGATCTGAGATAGTACTATTGCTTGCAATGAGGCTGCTGAAGTTTGACTGACATATAAACATGGATCTCAATGAGCCCTTGCAGTGGACGTTGGCAACAGTTGATCCACTGTAGGAGTAGGATGCGCATCAAGATGGAATCTATCGATCTTGATAGAGAGGAGTAGTCCTATAGAATTTGAGAGGCTAAATCCAAAAATCTATGGTCACAATAGTGTGATTGATGAAAATTTTTTTTATAAAAATCATAATTGGACTTAAGCTGATCGGATCTATCATATGACTTATGTTAAAGTTTGACGATTTATATATGATCTGCATCTAGTCGAGACTCACGATAGGGGTACTGAATCATACGTTAACTACACCTTGAGATTTATTTTGGTTCTACTAGGTTGTCACTATATACTACTAGGTGTCACTGGTGGATTGTGAGAACTCACTAGGATTGTTCTGGATCGATAATCCTTGATGAGTTAGAGTAAAATTATTCTGACCCATTGAAAAGAGTTTCAATGATACTTTGATAGAGATCATTATATATCTCACTACCAGATAGAATTGAACCTATGAGATCACACAACAAAGGGATTAGACTTGAAATTAGCAATTGAACTTATGAAGTATCAATTGGGTTTAGAAAAATTCGATTGGGTTCAAGATAACCTTGCTAGCATATGGTTGGATCCAATTTTCTTTTTATATTAGGATTTCTTATTTGATAAGATAATTCAAACTTAATTACTTGCTAATAATCTAAATGAATTAAATTTATTGGACTTCAATTGTTGGGTGTCTATGTTTTTGGATCAAATGAATTTAGGGTGCAAGTTCTTAATTAATTTTCTTGATAGTTAAGTTAGGGCGCCACTTTGATTTGATCAAGTTGGACGTGTCCCACCTTTAGAGGGTATGTGGATCCTAATTGAGGCATTCCTTGGGTGCACTTTGGGGTGCATTTATGTAGGTGCAATGGCTCCAAGAGTTGGCATCTAAAAGGATTCCTAGTGGAAGTTGAATAACTTAAGTTATTAAGAAACCTAATGTAAGTAGGACTTGTATTATAAGATTGAATAGGATTCAATCCTTATGTCTATTTAAAGGGACCTCCACTAAGGTCCTTAGGCATCAAAACCAACAAGCCCCATGCTGCTTTAGAAGCTCCCATGCCCTCTCTTCCTTTCTCCCTCTCTTCTCCCTTGGGCGTCCCACACACCCCACCTTTGGGTGTCCCAAATCCACACACCCATAAGGGCTTTGGCATCCCCCTTTGAGTGTTGGTTCCTAGTACTTGGTAGCAGCATATACAAGGAAAGAAAAACAAGAGAAGAAGAGAAGAAGAAGATCAAGAAAAGTGATCAAAGAGTTGATCACGATCCAAGCTTCGTTCAGATTCGCAGGCTGAATTTTCTTAATGAAGAAAATTCAATCTTAAGAAGGCTATTTCAGGCTGATCCCGAGTAGATACCCATAGAGGCCAGACACTTACGTGGCTAAGAGAGAGCCTCTTCTCTTTTAAATAATGATTTGAAAAAAAAAATTATGAAATAGGTATGTGATTTGATCACATGTTAAATTTCAGTATATGTACAATTTCAGCATATGAAGTAGATCTTTGTGGTTTATATTTTTATGCATGCATGATGTTGGGTTATAAAATACCCACAGCCAAATTCGATAACAGAACGGCTCCTCCCGGACTCCTACGGGAGCCGGGCTCCATCATCGACAACAGAACGGCTCCGCCCGGACTCCTACGGGAGCCGGGCTCCATCATCGACAGCAGAATGGCTCCGCCCGGACTCCTACGGGAGCCGGGCTCCATCATCGATAGCAGAACGGCTCCGCCCGGACTCCTACGGGAGTCGGGCTCCATCATCGACAGCAGAACGGCTCCGCCCGGACTCCTACGGGAGCCGGGCTCCATCATCGACAACAGAACAGCTCCGCCCGGACTCCTACGGGAGCCGAGCTCCATCATCGACAGCAGAACGGCTCCGCCCAGACTCCTACGGGAGCCGGGCTCCGACCTCAGTCTCCGACCTCAGTATCAGCTGCTGGAGCCGGACTCCACCCATGACCTCGACCGAAAGGGGGACTCCTCCCAGACTCCTGCAAAGGCCGAACTCCGACCACTGTCGAGCCTCGATCAACAGATCCGCTTCCCTTGGCAGATCACGATAACAACCATGATCCTGTTCCACTTCCTGTAGCGGATTTCGTGCGGCTCCATCACCCCCTGCGGCGGACCCATTACTCTCTGACAGGCTGCGTCAACAGCTATGATGCTGCTCCGCTCCCTGCGGCAGGCGCTGCACGATCCCACTACTCGCTGACAACTAGCGGCAACGGACGCCGCTCCACTACCTGCAATAGGCCCTACGTGGCGGGCTATGACGATGGCCACGTGTCTGCTCCACTATCTTTCGCAATCAATTCCCCTGATCATGGGCGGCCCACTACCAGGCGGTTACAAACATCGCCATCAATCCGTTGCCTCCTCCGCCTATAAAAGGGGGATCCAGATACGTTATTCTTTAAGCTCCTTTTCCTTATCTCAAAACTCTGCTAAATTTTTCGTTCGAGCACTCCATTCTTGTTGAGGTAGAAAATTGACTTGAGCGTCGGAGGATCTTGCCGGAGCAACCCCACCTCCGGTTTAGACTTCCCTTGCAGGTCCCGGCGGCGACCGCGGCTTCCCCGACTCCAGCTTCTCCGACGCAAGCGGATTTTTGCACCAACAGGATTGACGCTAGAGGAAGGGGTTTTGTGTCTTCACAGCACCCTTGTTCTTGAAGGAGCGCTCAACGGACCCGCTTCCGGCCATCTTTTCTGGCATCCAATCCTCTTTTCCCCATCCGATGCCCTCTCGCGAAGTTTCTGCACGGCTACCCCTGGCTATGGTCGTCGATAAGGGGTGGCCGGGTGACCAGTCTTCGCCGGATTCCATCAACGTCATCTCGGGGGAATCCCGGCAGGGGACAATCAACACGTCAGCTGCACCCCTCAAGCGGCAAAAAGTTGAAGAGCCCATAGCTTTCACTGAAGAAGACGCCCAGGGAATCCAATTCCCTCATAACGACGCGGTCGTAGTTTCCTTGAACATAGCAAATTATGACGTCCGTCGCATTCTCGTCGACAACGAAAGTTCGGCCGACATCTTATTCTACAGTGCCTTTTCGAGAATGGCCACTCTTGGCGGTCATTTAAGGCCGATTTGCTCCCCCTTGATAGGGTTTACTGGTGACGCCGTTCTGACGGAAGGAATGATAGCTCTAACTGTGACCGCGGGTCAACATCCAAAGCAGTCCAGAGCCCTGGTGAATTTCCTGGTGGTAAAGGCGCCATCTGCCTACAATGCAATTATTGGCCGACCCGGCCTCAACACCCTCAAAGCCGTTGTTTCAACCTACCATTTGAAATTGAAGTTCCCCACCGATAAGGGGATCGGAGAAGTCCGGGGAGACCAAGCGCTGGCCAGGCACTGCTACAATATAGCCCTGCAAAGAAGCGATCAAGCGGACCTCTGTCCAGTCGACGGGTTGGATGCGCGCGATGACCTCACTGAAGAGAGGGGCGGTCCGATCGAGGACCTAATACCAATTCCTTTGAATGATGGGAATGCGGAGCATGTGGTGTTAATTGGCTCCAACCTGGAGGAGGAGGTGCGGACGCATCTCGTGGATTTCCTCCGGAGGAATGCGGACGTTTTCGCATGGGTCCCGGCGGATATGCCGGGAATTAACACAGAAGTCATGAAACATCATCTGGCGGTCGACCCTAAACATCGACCAACAAAAGAAAAAATCCGGAGTCATGCCCCGGAGAGGCAGAAGGCAATAGCCGAGGAAGTGGATAAACTTCTCAAGGCCGGATTCATCAAGGAGGTCAATTATCTTGAGTGGATCTCCAATGTTGTCTTGGTCAAGAAAGCAAACGGCAAGTGGAGGATGTGTATTGACTTCAAAAAGCTGAATAAGGCTTGCCCAAAGGACAGTTACCCCCTTCCCAGGATCGACCAACTGGTGGACGCTACCTCGGGCCATGAGCTTCTTACTTTTATGGACGCATTCTCCGGCTATAACCAGATTAGAATGGCATCGGAAGATGAAGAAAAGACTGCTTTTATCACTAATCACGGCCTTTACTGCTACAGGGTTATGCCGTTCGACCTCAAGAATGCGGGCGCAACCTATCAACGACTGGTGAACAAAATCTTCAAGGAGCAGATCGACCGAAACATGGAAGTTTATGTGGACGATATGCTCGTGAAAAGCAGGTCTTCCGAAAATCATGTCGCCGACCTCGAGAAAACCTTTGGCACTCTTCGAAAGTATAGAATGAAGCTAAACCCAACCAAATGCGCCTTTGGGGTAACCTCAGGAAAGTTCCTGGGCTTCATGGTATCAGGGCGCGGGATCGAGGCCAATCCGAAGAAAATTCGTGCCATCCAAAATATGACTGCCCTAAGATCGATCAAGGAGGTTCAATGCCTCACGGGAAGAGTTGCGGCTCTTAATCGCTTTGTCGCAATGTCGGCCGAACGATGTCTGCCCTTCTTTCAAACCCTCAAGCAGCCGAAGAACTTCTATTGGACCCCTGAATGCCAACAGGCATTCGAAGAATTGAAAAGCTATCTTAGCTCGCCCCCACTGCTGGCGAAGCCCGAGCCTAAGGAGGAATTATTTTTGTACCTGGCGGTCTCTCCCACAGCCCTTGCAGCTGTCCTTGTTAAAGAGGAAATGAAAGTCCAGCGACCGGTCTACTACATCAGTCGCGTGTTGAGGGACGCCGAGACCAGGTATACTAAATTAGAAAAACTGACCTACGCCTTGTTGATTGCAGCTCGGAGACTCCGGCCTTACTTTCAAGGGCACACGGTGACGTTACTCACCGACCAACCGATCAAGGCGGTTTTGCACCGAGCTGATATCTCCGGGAGAATGGCGAAATGGGCAATCGAGCTCACAGAATTCGACATCAACTATCAACCTAGACCGGCCATAAAAGCCCAAATATTGGCGGATTTCATTGTAGAATGCACCATCCCCGAGGAGGCCGAACCTGAGCAAAGCAAAATTGACGACCTGAAGACTCAACCGAACTCCCCCGACGAAGAAGCCAGTTCCTCCGATAGCTTTTGGACCCTCCATGTGGACGGATCTTCCAACATGGCAGGCGCGGGTGCAGGCCTAATCTTGACCAGCCCGAAGGGAGTCGTTGTGGAGTACGCTCTGCATTTCGAATTCCCCGCAACAAACAATGGAGCGGAGTATGAAGCTCTGATCGTAGGATTGAGGATCGCTAAGGAGCTTGGAATAGGTCAACTCCGGGTGCACAGCGATTCCCAACTTGTGGTGGGGCAAGTCAGCGGGAGTTTTGAAGTGCGGGAGGACAGTATGGCCAAATATCTTGAGAAGGTGAAGGAGTTCACCCCTGCCTTTGGCAATTTCGACATCAGGCAAATTCCAAGGTCGGAGAACACCAGAGCCGATCTTCTCTCCAAACTGGCGACATCGGCTCCGGCCGAATTGCCAAAAGGCATCCTCTTTGAAGTTCTAAAGCATCCGAGTATGGAGGAACCGCGACTCGTAATGGAGATCGACCACGAGCCCAGCTGGGTCGACCCGCTGATAACCTATCTTAGAGATGGGATTCTCCCCCAGGATGCGAAAGAGGCCCAGAAACTCCGAAATCAAGCCTCCCGGTACATCCTTTATGAGGGCAAATTATACAAAAGATCGTACTCCTTGCCTCTCTTGAGATGCCTCCGACCCTCAGAAGCTGACTACGCTTTATGGGAAGTACACGAGGGAGCCTGCGGAAGCCATTTGGGTGCCAGGTCTCTATCCCACAAGCTACTCCACCAAGGGTATTACTGGCCAACAATGCATCGTGATTCAATCGAATATGTCAAAAAGTGTGATCGATGTCAGAGATACGCCAACGTCCAGAGACAACCTGCTACCGAGCTTACACCCTTGAGTGCCCCATGGCCTTTTGCGCAATGGGGGATGGATATTCTTGGCCCCTTTCCCATGACGTCTGGGCAAAGGAAATTCCTCTTTGTAGCAATCGACTACTTCACCAAATGGGTCGAGGCCGAGCCACTAGCCAAAATCACAGAAGCAAAAGTGCAGGATTTCGTCTGGAAATCGATCGTGTATAGGTTCGGTTTGCCTAGAACCCTCATCACTGATAATGGACGGCAATTCGTGGGAGCCAGATTTGCTGAGTTCTGTGAAGATCTAAACATCTCCTACAACTTCACATCAGTGGCCCATCCTCAGGCGAACGGCGAAGCCGAGGTAACAAACAGAACCCTTTTGCAGGGGATTAAGACCAGGCTCGAAAAAGCAAAAGGAACTTGGGCGGACGAACTTTATCATGTGCTATGGGCTTATCAGACCACCCAGAGGTTGCCTACAGGAGAGACTCCCTTTGCTTTAGCCTTTGGTACGGAAGCCGTCATCCCGATCGAGCTTAAACTCCCGTCGGCACGAGTCGTAGCATTCGACGAACCCCAAAATGCGCAAAGCCTCAGAGCCAACCTCGACCTACTGGAAGAAAGGTGGGAGATTGCTCAGGTTCGGATGGCAGCCTACAGACAGAAAGTTGCCCGATATTACAACGCCCGAGTCAAGAACAAGACGTTCAAAGCAGGGGATCTAGTGCTCCGACGAGCTGCTGTCTCACAACCACAGGGCCAGGGGAAGCTTGCCCCAAATTGGGAGGGACCCTATGAGGTCAAAGAAGTAGTCCGGCCTGGAACTTATTATCTTAAGGAGCTCGAAGGAGCCGACCTCCCGCGACCTTGGAGCTCAAAAAACTTACGGATGTACTACCAGTAATCTCATCCTAATCAAAAAATGCGTGCCCATTTGTCTTGGGACAATTCAAGCAGACGGTATCAAAAACGAGAGGGCAACCTTACAAAAGTCGAAGGCCTGGTTCTTTTAGACCGGATGGGGGGAGAGGCCTTACAACGCCCTAATGTGCCCCCACAGCCCTGTTAGGGACAGGAGGAGAACCTCGCCCTAACTTGAGCAAAGTCGAAGGCCCGGTTCTTTTAGATCGGATGGGGGGAGAGGCCTTACAACGCCCTAATGTGCCCCCACAGCCCTGTTAGGGACAGGAGGAGAACCTCGCCCTAACTTGAGCAAAGTCGAAGGCCCGGTTCTTTTAGACCGGATGGGGGGAGAGGCCTTACAACGCCCTAATGTGCCCCCACAGCCCTGTTAGGGATAGGAGGAGAACCTCGCCCTAACTTGAGCAAAGTCGAAGGCCCGGTTCTTTTAGACCGGATGGGGGGAGAGGCCTTGCAACGCCCTGATGTGCCCCCACAGCCCTGTCAGGAACAGGAGGAGAACCTCGTCCTGACATGAGCAAAGTGGAAGGTCCGGACTCCTATGGGAGCCGGGTTCCTACGATAAGGAAGACTTCACTCGAACTCCTACGGGAGTCGGGTTCCTACGGTAAGGAAAAGACTTCGCCCGAACTCCTATGGGAGCTGGGTTCCTATGACAAGGAAGACTTCACCCGGACTCCTACGGGAGCCGGGTTCCTACGGCAAGGAAAAGACTTCACCCGAACTCCTACGGGAGCCGGGTTCCGCCGCCAAGAAGGCTTCGCCCGGACTCCTACGGGAGCCGGGTTCCGCCGCCAAGAAGGCTTCGCCCGGACTCCTACGGGAGCCGGGTTCCACCGCCAAGAAGACTTCACCCGGACTCCTACGGGAGCCGGGTTCCACCGCCAAGAAGACTTTGCCCGGACTCCTACGGGAGCCGGGTTCCACCGCCAAGAAGACTTCGCCCGGGTTCCACCGCCAAGAAGACTTCGCCCGGACTCCTACGGGAGCCGGGTTCCACCGCCAAGAAGACTTCGCCCGGACTCCTACGGGAGCCGGGTTCCACCGCCAAGAAGACTTCGCCCGGACTCTTGCGGGAGCCGGGTTCCACCGCAAAAAAGACTTCACCCACGGGAGCCGGGCTCTACCGTCAACATCAGCTACAGGACAACTCCACCCGGACTTCTACGGAAGCCAGGCTTTATTTATGGCTTTGATTGCAAAAAAACTTTGCCCCGACTCTTACAAGAACCGAGCTACTCCAACTTCTGGAGGGCTTCTCCGTTCGGACTATCAAGGGAGCCGAACTTAGCCCCGACTTCAGCAAAAAAAAAAAAAAAAAAAAAAATCCAAGCAAACCTGACAAGTGGGTATCTCCGAACGGCATAAAAGCAAAAAAGGAGCTCGGCGAATGACGACCCCACATGAGCTGAAAAGGTCGCCGACGACCTTGGAACGACGTAACACAGACAAAGAGAAGGAAAGGAAAATGAAGAAGTTTGGCAGACAACTATTTAACACAAGATGCAAACAAGGTACTGAAATCACTTTTTCATTTAACAGAAGTACACGTTACAGGACCCGATGGGTCAAGAAAAAAAAAAAAAGAGAAGATACACATCATCGCAAGTCTCGCGAGCACGGTTCGGGCAGGACAAACCGGAGACCGCTCTGAGCTACGAACTCTGTCTCTATCCTTCTCAGTCGCATTCTCCAATGCGTGTAACAGCTCTCGCCCATCTCGCCTCATTCTGTTCCCGAAGTCCCAACCTTAGCGGGAAAGGGGTGGGGTAGATCCCCGTAGGCGGAGGGGGCAACGACGGTCGCTACCCGAGACGCTCCGGCAAGGTCGGCATGCGTTACTTCCACCGTCCCCGCAACAAGTTCTACTGCCCCACCGACGACGCCGACTGCCTCTGGTCTCTCGGCCCCGACGGCGTCAAGGATCCCGTCATGGCTTATGATGGCTATTCTGCCCTCTTGATCGGTATCACCCCGCCTTGCTACTCCGAGATTCGCGGGCAGAATAACTTCACCGACCGCCCCCGTTATTAAACCCCTGTTGTTGAAGAAATTCTTCCTTGAGCTCCCTTTAGAACGACGGAAATTCTCACCGGCCGCCATTCTCCTCCTCACCTTCCTCCAAACCCTGAAAATTCCCTCAAGAACAGCCCCCCGAGTAGAGAACATGGTGTGAGGGAAGGAGACAGGGACTGGGGCGAGAGAAGCAGGACTCTCAGATGAAAGGGCAGCGCCAGGATGAAACCACGAAGGGACTGAGGGGTTTAAATAGCCGATGGATCCTGGCGCAGTTATGGCAGCGGGTATTCCAGGGCCAACCGGTGTGTGCCACGTGGCGCGCTTATCCCCTTCACCGCCACCGAGGGTTGACCACTCACGAATTCCCGCAGGGCGACGCTTGGGATCGCGTTTCAACGAGGGTTCCGAAAAGACTTTTCAAGTCACCTTCATCGAAAAACGAACTCTGACATGCACGCATTAAATGGGGGCGGCAGTGCGCAACGTTCGAAGGGTCGATTCCGACTGCACACATCTCTCTCTGTGTGTACTTCCTTCGCTTGAAATTCAAACTCGGAAGTAGGGGGACTGGTGTTGGGTTATAAAATACCCGCAGTCGAATTCGACAACAGAACGGCTCCGCCCGGACTCCTACGGGAGCCGGACTCCATCATCGACAACAGAACGGCTCCGCCCGAACTCCTACGGGAGCCGGACTCCATCATCGATAGCAGAACGGCTCCGTCCGGACTCCTACGGGAGCCGGGCTCCATCATTGACAGCAGAACGGCTCCGCCCGGACTCCTACGGGAGCCGAGCTCCATCATCGACAGCAGAACGGCTCTGCCCGGACTCCTACGGGAGCTGGGCTTCATCATCGACAACAGAACGGCTCCGCTCGGACTCCTACGGGAGCCGGGCTCCATCATCGACAGCAGAACGGCTCCGCCCAGACTCCTACGGGAGCCGGGCTCCGACCTCAGTCTCCGACCTCAGTATCAGCTGCTGGAGCCGGACTCCACCCACGACCTCGACCGAAAGGGGGACTCCTCCCGAACTCCTGCAAAGGCCGAACTCCGACCACTGTCGAGCCTCGATCAACAGATCCGCTTCCCTTGGTAGATCACGATAACAACCATGATCCTGTTCCACTTCCTGTAGCGGATTTTGTGCGGCTCCATCACCCCCTGCGGCGGACCCATTACTCTCTGACAGGCTGCGTCAACAGCTATGATGCTGCTCCACTCCCTGCGGTAGGCGCTGCACGATCCCACTACTCGCTGAAAACTAGCGGCAACGGACGCCGCTCCACTACCTGCAATAGGTCCTACGTGGCGGGCTATGACGATGGCCACGTGTCTGCTCCACTATCTTTCGCAATCAATTCCCCTGACCATGGGCGGCCCACTACCAGGCGGTTACAAACATCGCCATCAATCCGTTGCCTCCTCTGCCTATAAAAGGGGGATCCAGATACGTTATTCTTTAAGCTCCTTTTCCTTATCTCAAAACTCTGCTAAATTCTTCGTTCGAGCACTCCATTCTTGTTGAGGCAGAAAACTGACTTGAGCGTCGGAGGGTCTTGCCGGAGCAACCCCACCTCCGATTTAGACTTCCCTTGCAGGTCCCGACGGCGATCGCGGCTTCCCCGACTCCAGCTTCTCCGACGCAAGTGGATTTTTGCACCAACACATGATATAGATGAAAAGTATTTTAATCTACTATTCTACTATGGTGTTTAGAAAATAAAATTTTAAAATACACATGCATGCTCCTACATACGAATTCCAGCAGTCTAGTTATTATAGTAGAGTCCTCAAGGGAAGGTCGGTTGGAATTTTCACCAAATGAGCTTGGACATAAAGGCGTAGTCATCGTACGATAGTGATAATTGTGAAGACAACCTTTTCGATCGGAGAACATCATATCTCCGCTTCATGTAGAATCCGAGTTATATAATAGATGAGTTTTTGCACTTTGTCATCTTCTCGGATTAAGACCGAACTTACGGCTTTTGAAGATGTAGCCAAGTACATAAGTAGCTCATCGCCAATACTTAGCTTCATTAAAAGAGGAGGGGATCTTAAATATAGCTTCAAGTCTTCAAAAGTTTTTTGACATTCTTCCGTCCAAGTAAAGTCTTTCATCTGTCTGAGAGTTTTAAAAAATGAAAGACATGGCTCTACCGACTTAAAAATGAATTGGTTGAGAGACACAATGTGCCCGACCAGCTTTTGAATATCTTACCTAGAAGTCGGGGCCTTCATGTTGAAGATGTTAGAAAATCGGATAGGATGTATGCATAGATTTCAAAAATCTTTTGAATAACAGCAAAAAAAATTGGGTGAAACCCTTTAACCCCCATATGCATTAGAGCTCAAGAATAAAAATATGTATATAATCCAAAAATTAAAATAAAGATGAGAACAAATCTTAATATCTTTGTGCGGGTTGAAATACACCGCTACTCATGATCTTAGATCGAAGGTCCTTGAGCCGCACACGTGTTCGGTCTCTACAGATATCCATCAGGATCAATATTGAATCCTTCTTCTCGTGGTAGATCCTTCTTCTCCAAGTAGGATCTCAGACTCTTTGAATCTTGATCAACAATTGATCTTGACTGCAATCTCAACTCTTAAACTGCAGCCTTTTTCTCCTTGTTCCTTATTGTAGAAGAGATCCTTCTCAACTCAGGTGTGTGGATGATGGATGCCCAACCCTTGGGCATGGAAAAGAGAAGAAGGAGAGAGGGTGAGGCATGAAAAGGAGAGAGAGATCTGATTTTTAATCAACAAAATAATTCATTCAAACCCTAAGAGACCATATCTTTGTATAGACCCTTTCTTGATTCTAAATCAAGAACCAATCAACCTAAAAAGATCAGTTCTTATCTCATAAGGATTTCTACCTTTTTAATCTGATTATTTTTCATTAAAATCAGACTTAATTGATAAGATCTTTACCTCTTTTGGCAAGCAAATGGGATGCCTTAGTCAAAATAGGCAGACTGAGTGGGCACCCCTCATCAAGAGAGGTAGGTAGTTGGGGCACCAACCCTTGGCACCCCTTCTAGGGTTTTTGACACAAGAGAGGGGGCGTGGTCCACCTCTTTCTCTCCTTCCATGACAAGTCAAAAAGAGGGGGCAAGGCCCTCTTTTATCCTCACGCCATCTAAGTGTTGCCCAACTATGCAACCCAAGAAGGGGGGGTGAATTGGATTTTTGAAATTTTAAAGTTAATTTAGAACCACAAGGATTAAGTAATAATAAGCAAGTTATATGTAGTAAGTGATTTAATCAAAGTGTAGAAATAAGATATAAAAATATAAAAAAATAAAAAAATTTAGATAGAGAGTAAGTAAGTACACCATAAATAATCAAGGTTTATAGTAGTTCGGTGCCAACCTTGCACCTGCATCCACTCCCCAAGCTTCTTCTTAGGAATTTAAATTCACTAAAATATATTTAACAAGAATACAACGTCGATACCTCTGACTCTAGCTATCTCAAGCTAGAACACTTATTTTTTAGGTACAAGCCAATCCAATACAATCCGATTCAAGGTTTGGATCAACCTATCCAAATTTTGAAACCCTTCTAAAACTAAAGATCAAGATAAAAATAGAGTATAAGAGTTAACGACAAAGAAATACAAGTTTAGTTCCTTTAATGAGTAAATAAAACTTTAAGTATACTTTACACAACAAAGAAGAAGCTTTTCTAATTTTTTTCAAGATTGTTGAAGACTTGAATGAGCTTTTGAGGGGTTGGTGAACTTGAAATGAAAGCTTCTTTTGCTTGAAGAGAGTTTTTTGCTTAGGACTGAAATGAATGTTTGAATCTCTTATATTTTTTCCTCATTTAAGTATCTTTATATCTTCAATAGATGCTAGAGAAAAATCTTGACAGGTTTAGAGCCGTTGGAGAGCTTTAAATGAGTATTTATTGTGGTCAAAATAGATTGAAAACTAGCCGTTACAGAGATTTTTCGTCACAGGGGTCGACCCTAAGGTCGTCCCCTGTGCAGAGGACGACCTCTGTGGTGCAGAATAGAAAGTGACTATTTTGTATCTTTGACTTGCACAGACGACAGAGGTCGACCTTAGGGTCGACCCCTAGCATAGGGATCGACCCTGGGGTCATCTCCTTTGGATGTGTCAGTCAAAAATAGCATGCTGTTCAGCCTCTTTTGACAGGGGTCGATCCTTTTCTTTAAACTTAATTTTCTTTCAAAATATACATTCAAAAAATATGAAATTATCTCCAATAGATCATAAATCTTCTGTTCTTGCTCTTGAGACTTTCAAATCAGAACTTGATAAAATTATAATTTTGCCCCTGAAATACAATAAATCTTTTTTCAAACCAAAATCATTAGTAACCCCCTCAAATATTTTGTAATCATCAAAATCAATTCATGGAGCAATACTAAGGGGTTGGCACCCCTTGGTCCTGCTAAAAAGGGAGGCTTGTGCCTCCTCTCTTCTTTCCATCAATTTTCCACTTCAAAAGAAAATATCAAGAGAGGAAAAGAGGAGATTAGATTGCCAACTTATTGACATAATCTAATCCTCTTGGGCTCACAATTAGGCACCCAGCTAAATCCAAATGTATTTAAGTTAGGTTCAAGGCTATGGACTTGATTCAATTGAAGTCTAGAGAAGAATTAGATTTAATCATATGCTAGCAAAGCTCTCTTAAATCTAATAGGATTTTAATAAATCTTAATCCAATTATAATTTCATAAGTTCTGTTGGTGCAAAAATCTGCTTGCGCCGGAGAAGCTGGAGTTGGGGAAGCTGCGGTTGCCGCCGGGACCTGCAAAGGAAGTCTAAACCGGAGGTGGGGTTGCTCCAGCAAGACCCTCTGATGCTCAAGTCAGTTCTCTGCCTCAACAAGAATGGAGTGCTCGAACGGAGAATTTAGCAGAGTTTTGAGATAAGAAATGAGCTTATAGAATAACGTATCTGGGTCCCCCTTTTATAGACGGAGGAGGCAACGGATTGATGGCGACATTTGTAACCGTCTGATAGTGGGCCGCCCATGGTCAGGGGAATTTATGGCGAAGGGTAGTGGAGTAGACCCGTGGCTATTGCTATGGCCTACCACGTAGAGCCTGTTGCAAGTAGTGGAGCGGCGTCCGTTGCCGCTAGTTGTCAGGGAGTGGTGGAGTTGCGCAGCACCTGCCGCAGGGAGCGAAGCAGAATCATGGCCGTTGACACAGTCTGTCAGAGAGTAATGGGTCCGCCGCAGGGAGTGATGGAGCCGCGCGGAATCCGCTACAAGAAGTGGAACAGGATCATGGTTGTTATTGTGACCTGCCAGGGGGCGCGGATCTGTCGGTTGAAGCTCGGCAGCGGTCGGAGTCCGACCTCTGTAGAGGTCCGGGCGGAGTCCTCCTTGCAGTTGGGGTCGTGGGTGGAGCCCGACTCCCGTAGGAGTCCGGGCGAAGTTTTCCTGCAATCAAGGTTAAAGGCGAAGTCCGGCTCCCATCGGAGTCCGGACAAGGCTTACCAGCAGTTGACGTTGAGGACGGAGCCCGGCTTCCATGGGAGTCCGGGCGGAGTCTGCTTGCTGCTGAAGTTATTGGCGGAGTCCGGCTCCCGTAGGAGTCCGTCCGGCTCCCGTAGGAGTCCGATCGCAGTCTGCCCTGCAGCCGTTGGAATCGGGGACGGAGCTCGGCTCCCGTAGGAGTTCGAGCAAAGTTTTCCTGCAGTCAAGGTTAAAGGCGAAGTCTGGCTCCCGTAGGAGTCCGGACGGGGCTTACCAGCAGTTGACGCTGAGGACGGAGCCCGGCCCCCGTAGGAGTCCGGGCGAAGCTGTCCTGTAGTCGATGTCAGTGGCGGAGCCCGGCTCCCGTAGGAGTCCGAGCGGAGTCTGCTTGCGGTTGAAGTTGTTAGCGTCGAGGATGAAGCCCGACTCCCATAAGAGTCCGGGCGAAGTCTCCCTGCAATTAAAGTCAGAGGGGAGGTCCGGCTCCCGTAGGAGTCCGGACGAGGCCTACCAGCGGTTGATGCTGAGGATGGAGCCCGGCTCCCGTAGGAATCCGGGTGGAGCTGTCCTGTAGTCGATATCGACGGCGGAGCCCGGCTCCCGTAGGAGTCCGGGCGAAGCCGTCTTGTAGCTGAAGTTGTTGATCGTCGAGGATGAAGCCCGACTCTCGTGGGAGTCCGGGCGGAGACTTCTTTTGAGGTTGGCCTTGTTGGCGGAGCCGTTGATTCTGTGGAGGACTTCGGCTGGGGGTATTTTATACCCAACACCAGTCCCCCTACTTTCGAGTTTGAGTTTCGAATGAAGGAAGTACGGAGAGATGGACACAGCCGAAGCCGTCCCTTCGAATCCTGCGCACCGTCGCCCCCAGATATTTTGGCATTTAATGCGTGCACGTCAAAGCCCGCTTTCGGATGAAGGTGACCTGAAGAGTCCTTTTGGAACCCCCATCGGAACACGATCCCAAGCGTCGTGCCACGGGAATTTGTGAACGATCAACGCTCGATAGCGATGAGGGGGACATGCGCGACATGTGGCACGCACCAGTTGGCCCAGGAACACCCGCCGTCATAACTGCGCTAGGATCCGTCGGCTATTTAAACCCCCTAATCCCTTCATGGCCTCATCCTGGTGCCTTTCTTTCGCCTGAGAGCCTTGCTCCTCAGCTGCTTCCCTCGCACCAGTCCTTGCCTTCTTCAGCCCCCCAATTCTTCTCTGAGGGTTCCTTCGCCATGTCCTCTACCCCGGAGGCCATTCTTGAAGGGATGTCTAGGGCTTGGAGGAAGGTGAGGAGGAGAACGGCGGCCGGTGAGAATCTCCGTCATTTTAAAGGGGGCTTGAGGAAGAATTCTTTCAACAACAGGGGTTTAATAACGGGGGCTGTCGGTGAAGTTATTCTGTTCGCAAATTTTGGAGTAGCAAGGCGGGGTGATACCGGTCAAGAGGGCAGAGCTGTCGTCATAAGCGATGGCGGGATCCTTGATGCCGTCGGGGCCGAGGGACCAGAGGCGGTCGGCGTCGACGGTGGGGCAGTGGAACTTGTTGCGGGGACAGTGGAAGTAGCGCATGCCGACCTTGCCGGAGCATTTTGGGTGGCGGCTGTCACGGAGCATTCGGAGATGAAGCATATCTCTGGCATCACTACTGCTTCCATGGTGACTCCGGCTCTTCTTGAAACAGGTCTTCGCCACTGCCGCCGTTGCCCTTACCGCCCCCGGGGATCTATCCCACCCTTTTCTCCCTAGGGTTGGGACTTCGGAGATAGAGCGAAGCGAGGTGGGGCGAGAGCTGTTACATGCACTGGAGAACGCGACTGAGAAGGACAAAGATGGGAAGAGGAGTTTGCAGCTCGGTGCGGCCTCCGATTCATCCTTCCCGAACCGTGTTTGCGAGGCTTGCGATGATGTGTATCTTCTTCTTTTTTTTTCTTGACCCACCGGGTCTTGTAACGTATATTCTTGTTAAATAAAAAGAAGATTTTGTTACCTCGTCTGCATCTCGCATTAAATAGTTGTCTGTCGAACTTCTTCATTTTCCTTTCCTCTTTCTTCCTTCTCTTCTTCTTTTCTTTTTCACATCGTCCCAAGGTCATCGACGACCTCTTCTATTCATGTAGGGTTGTCATTTGTCGAGCTCCTTTTTGGCTTTTACGCCGTTCGAAGATACCCAATTATCATTCTATTGACGGTTGCAGGTTCGCTTGGGGCCATTCGGGCCCGAGGTCCCTCTTAGGGCTTGGATTCGGGGATCCGAGCTTTCGTTGCCCTCGGGCACTATTTGCTTTCCTTTTTTGCTTGGAGTTTTTTCTCCGCTGAAGTCGAAGCTGAGTTCGGCTCCCTTGGGAGTCCGAACGGAGAATCCCTCCTGAAGTTGGAGTTGTGGGCGGAGCCCGGCTCTCGTACGAGTCCGGGTGGAGCCTTGGCATCGTGGACAGAGCCCGACTCCTGTAGGAGTCAGGGCGAAGTCTTCCTGCAATCAAAGTCATAGGCAGAGTCCGGCTCCCGTAGAAGTCCGGACAAGGCTTATCGGCAGTTACTGTTGTCAGCGGAGCCCGGCTCCCGTAGGAGTCCGGGTGGGGTTGTCCTATAGTTGATGTCGGTGATTGGAGCCCAGCTCCCGTAGGAGTCCGGGCTGGTCTTACCATCGGTCGAAATAGCTTAAGTTAGGGCAAGGTTTTCCTCTTGGGGGGCGCATATGGGCGTTGCAGGGCCTTCCCCCACCCGGTCTAAAAGGATCGGGCCTTCAACTTTGCTCAAGTTAGGGCGAGTGTTCTCCTCCTGTCCCTAACAGGGCTGTGGGGGCACATATGGGCGTTGTAAGGCCTCTCCCCCCATCCGGTCTAAAAGAAATCGGGCCTTCGACTTTGCTCAAGTTAGGGCGAGGTTCTCCTCCTGTCCCTAACAGGGCTGTGGGGGCACATATGGGCGTTGTAAGGCCTCTCCCCCCATCCGGTCTAAAAGGAACCGGGCCTTCGACTTTGCTCAAGTTAGGGCGAGGTTCTCCTCCTGTCCCTAACAGGGCTGTGGGGGCACATATGGGCGTTGTAAGGCCTCTCCCCCCATCCGGTCTAAAAGGAACCGGGCCTTCGACTTTGCTCAAGTTAGGGCGAGGTTCTCCTCCTGTCCCTAACAGGGCTGTGGGGGCATATATGGGCGTTGTAAGGCCTCTCCCCCCATCCGGTCTAAAAGGAACCGGGCCTTCGACTTTATGAGGTTGCCCTTTTATTTTTGATACAGTTTGCTTGAATTGTCCAAAGACACATGAGTGTGCGATTTTCGATTAAAACGAAGTCATTGGTAGTACATCCGTAAGTTTTCTGAGCTCCACGGTCGTGGGAGGTCGGCTCCTCCGAGCTCCTTAAGATAATAAGTTCCGGACCGAACCACTTCTTTGACCTCATAAGGTCCCTCCCAGTTTGGGACGAGCTTCCCCCGGTCCTGAGGTTGCGAGACAGCAGCTCGTCGTAGCACTAGATCTCCTGCTTTAAAGGCTTTGTTCTTGACCCGGGCGTTGTAATATCGAGCCACTTTCTGTCTGTAGGCTGCCATTCGAACCTGAGCAATCTCCCGTCTCTCTTCCAGCAGGTCGAGATTGGCTCTGAGACTTTGTGCATTTTGGGGTTCGTCGAATGCCACGACTCGTGCCGACGGGAGTTTAAGCTCGATCGGGATGACGGCTTCCGTACCAAAGGCTAAAGCAAAGGGAGTCTCCCCTGTAGGTAACCTCTGGGTAGTTCGATACGCCCATAGCACATGATAAAGCTCGTCTGCCCAAGTTCCTTTTACTTTTTCAAACCTTGTCTTAATTCCCTGCAAAAGAGTTCTGTTAGTTACCTCAGCTTCGCCGTTCGCCTGAGAATGGGCTACCGATGTGAAGTTGTGGAAGATGTTTAGATCTTCATAAAATTCGGCGAATCTTGCTCCCGCGAATTGTCGTCCGTTATCAGTGATTAGGGTTCTAGGCAGACCGAACCTGCACACAATTGACTTCCAGACGAAATCTTGTACTTTTGCTTCTGTGACTTTTGCCAGTGGTTCGGCTTCAACCCATTTGGTGAAGTAGTCAATCGCCATAAGGAAGAACTTCCTTTGCCCAGACGCCATGGGAAAGGGGCCAAGGATCTCCATCCCCCACTGTGCAAAAGGCCATGGGGCATTTAGGGGTGTGAGCTCAGTGGCGGGCTGTCTCTGGACGTTGGCGTATCTCTGACATCGATCGCACTTTTTGACATATTCAATCGAATCATGATGCATCGTTGGCCAGTAATACCCTTGGCGGAGTAGCTTGTGGGATAAAGATCTGGCACCCAAATAGTTTTCGCAAGCTCCCTCGTGTACTTCCCATAAAGCGTAGTCAGCTTCCGAGGGCCGGAGGCACCTTAAGAGGGGCAAGGAGTATGATCTTTTGTACAATTTGCCCTCATAAAGGATGTACCGGGAGGCTTGATTTCGGAGCTTCCGAGCCTCCTTCGCATCCCGGGGAAGAACTCCATCTCTAAGATAGGTCATCAGCGGGTCGACCCAGCTGGGCTCGTGGTCGATCTCCATTACAGGCTGTGATTCTTCTGTACTCGGATGTTTTAGAACTTCAAAGAGGACACCTTTGGGCAATTCGGTCGGAACCGACGTGGCCAGCTTGGAGAGAAGGTCGGCTCTGATATTCTCCGACCTTGGAATTTGCCTAATGTCGAAGTTGCTAAAGGCGGGGGTAAGCTCCTTCACTTTCTCAAGGTACCTGGCCATACTGTCCTCCCACGCTTCATAACTCCCACTGACTTGTCCCACCACAAGTTGGGAATCACTGTGCACCCGGAGTTGACCTATTTCCAGCTCTTTGGCGATCCTTAATCCTGCAATCAGAGCCTCATATTCCGCTCCATTATTTGTTGCGGAGAACTCGAAACGCAGAGCGTACTCCGCAATGACTCCCTCCGGGCTGACTAAGATCAGGCCTGCACCCGCACCTGCCATGTTGGAAGATCCGTCCATATAGAGGGTCCAAAAGCAATCGGAGGGACAGGCTTCTTCGTTGGAGGAGTTTGGTTGAGACTTCAAGTCGTCAACTCTGCTTTGCTCAGGTTCGGCCTCCTCTGGGATGGTGCACTCTACAATAAAATCTGCCAATATTTGGGTCTTTACTGTCGGTCTAGGTCTGTAGTTGATGTCGAATTCCATGAGCTCGATCACCCATTTTGCCATCCTTCCGGAGGTATCAACTCGGTGCAAGACCACCTTGATCGGTTGATCGGTGAGTAGCATCACAGTGTGCCCTTGAAAGTAAGGTCGGAGTCTCCGAGCTGCAACCAACAAGGTGTAGGTCAGTTTTTCTAATTTAGTGTACCTGGTCTCGGCGTCCCTCAACACACGGCTAATGTAGTAGACCGGTCGCTGGACTTTCATTTCTTCTTTGACAAGGACAGCTGCGAGGGCCGTGGGAGAGACTGCCAGGTACAAAAATAGTTCCTCCCCAGGTTCAGGCTTCGCCAGCAGCGGGGGTGAGCTAAGGTAGCTTTTTAATTCTTCGAACGTCTGTTGGCATTCAGAGGTCCAACAGAAGTTCTTCGGCTGCTTGAGGGTTTGGAAGAAGGGCAAACATCATTCGGCCGACCTCGCGACAAAGCGATTAAGAGCCATTATCCTTCCTGTGAGGCACTGAACCTCTTTGATCGACCTTGGGGCGGTCATCTCTTGGATGGCGCAAATTTTCTCTGGATTGGCCTCAATCCCGTGCCCCGATACCATGAAGCCCAGGAACTTTCCTGAGGTTACCCCAAAAGCGCATTTGGTTGGGTTCAGCTTCATTCTATACTTTCGAAGAGCGTCAAAGGTTTTCTCGAGGTCGGCGACATGATTTCTGGAAGACCTGCTTTTTACAAGCATATCGTCCACGTAAACCTCCATGTTTCGGCCGATCTGCTCTTTGAAGATTTTGTTCACCAGTCGTTGGTAGGTTGCGCCCGCGTTCTTGAGGCCGAATGGCATGACCCTGTAGCAGTAAAGGCCGCGATTAGTGATGAAAGCTGTCTTTTCTTCATCTTCCGATGCCATTCTAATCTGATTATAGCCAGAGAACGCATCCATAAAAGTGAGGAGCTCATGGCCTGAGGTAGCGTCCACCAGTTGGTCGATCTTGGGAAGGGGGTAGCTGTCCTTTGGACAAGCCTCATTCAGCTTTTTGAAGTCTATACACATCCTCCACTTGCCGTTTGCTTTCTTGACCAAAACAACATTGGAGATCCACTCAGGATAATTGACTTCCTTAATAAATCCGGCCTTGAGAAGCTTATCCACTTCCTCTGCTATCGCCTTCTGCCTCTCCGGGGCATGAATCTGGATTTTTTCTTTTGTCGGCCGATGTTTCGGGTCGACTGCCAGATGATGTTCCATGACCTCTGTGTCGATCCCCGGCATATCCGCCGGGACCCACGCGAAAACGTCCGCATTCCTTCGGAGGAAATCAACAAGACGCGTCCGCACCTCCTCCCCCAGGTTGGAGCCAATTAACACCACATGCTCTGTGTTCCCATCATTCAAAGGGATTGGTATTAGATCTTCGATTGGACCGCCCCTCTCTTCAGTGAGGTCATTGCGAGCATCCAATCCATCGACCGGACAGAGGTCCGCTTGATCGCTTCTTTGCAAGGCGATGTTGTCGCAGTGTCTGGCCAGGGCTTGGTCTCCCCGGACCTCTCCGATCCCCTGGTTGGTGGGAAACTTTAATTTCAAATGGTAGGTTGAAACGACGGCTCTGAGGGCATTGAGGCCGGGTCGGCCAAGGATTGCATTATAGGCAGATGGCGCCTTTACCACCAGAAAATTCACCAGAGCTCTGGACTGTTTTGGATACTGACCCGCGGTCACAGTCAGAGCTATCATTCCTTCCATCGGAATGGCATCACCGGTAAACCCTATCAAGGGGGACCAAATCGGTCTCAGATGACCGCCAAGAGTGGTCATTCTTGAAAAGGCGTTGTGGAACAAGATGTCGGCCGAACTCCCATTGTCGACGAGAATGCGACGGACGTCGTAATTTGCTATGTTCAAGGAAACTACGACCGCGTCGTTATGAGGGAATTGGACTCCCTGGGTGTCTTCTTCGGTGAAGGTTATGGGTTCTTCAACTTTTTTCCGCTTGGGGGATGCAGCCGGTACGTTGGTTGCCTCCCACCGGGGTTCCCCCGAGACGGTATTGACGGAACCCGGCAGAGGTCGGTCACCCGGCCACTCCTCATCGGTGATCATAGTCAGAGGCAGTTGTGCAAAGACCTCGTGAGAAGGCATCAGATGAGGGAAGGAGGAGTGGGTGCCGGAAAAGATGGCCGGAAGTGGATCCGTTGAGCACTCCTTTAAGAACAAGGGTACTGCGAAGGTTCAGACCCCTTCCTCTAGCACCAATCCTATTGGTGCAAAAATCTGCTTGCACCGGAGAAGCTGGAGTTGGGGAAGCTGCGGTCGCCGCCGGAACCTGCAAAGGAAGTCTAAACTGGAGGTGGGGTTGCTCCGGCAAGACCCTCCGACGCTCAAGTCAGTTCTCTGCCTCAATAAGAATGGAGTGCTCGAACGGAGAATTTAGCAGAGTTTTGAGATAAGAAATGAGCTTATAGAATAACGTATCTGGGTCCCCCTTTTATAGACGGAGGAGGCAACGGATTGATGGCGACATTTGTAACCGTCTGGTAGTGGGCCGCCCATGGTCAGGGGAATTTATGGCGAAGGGTAGTGGAGTAGACCTGTGGCTATTGCTATGGCCTGCCACGTAGAGCCTGTTGCAGGTAGTGGAGTGGTGTCCGTTGCCGCTAGTTGTCAGGGAGTGGAGTCGCGCAGCACCTGCCGCAGGGAGTGGAGCAGAATCGTGGTCGTTGACACAGTCTGTCAGAGAGTAATGGGTCCACCGCAGGGAGTGATGGAGCCACGCGAAATCCGCTACAAGAAGTGGAACAGGATCATGGTTGTTATTGTGACCTGCCAGGGGGTGCGGATCTGTCGGTTGAAGCTCGGTAGCGGTCGGAGTCCGGCCTCTGTAGAGGTCCGGGCGGAGTCCTCCTTGCAGTTGGGGTCGTGGGTGGAGCCCGGCTCCCATAGGAGTCCGGGCGAAATTTTCCTGCAATCAAGGTTAAAGGCGAAGTCCGGCTCCCATCGGAGTCTGGACAAGGCTTACCAGCAGTTGACGTTGAGGATGGAGCCCGGCTTCTGTGGGAGTCCGGGCGGAGTCTGCTTGCTGCTGAAGTTATTGGCGGAGTCCGGCTCTCGTAGGAGTCCGTCCGACTCCTGTAGGAGTCCGATCGCAGTCTGCCCTGCAGCCGTTGGAATTGAGGATGGAGCTCGGCTCCCATAGGAGTCCGGGCGAAGTTTTTCTGCAGTCAAGGTTAAAGGTGAAGTCCGGCTCCCGTAGGAGTCCGGACGGGGCTTACCAGCAGTTGACGCTGAGGATGGAGCCCGGCCCCCGTAGGAGTCCGGGCGAAGCTGTCCTGTAGTCGATGTCGGCGACGGAGTCCGGCTCCCGTAGGAGTCCGGGCGGAGTCTGTTTGCGGCTGAAGTTGTTGGCGTCGAGGATGAAGCCCGGCTCCCATAAGAGTCCGGGCGAAGTCTCCCTGCAATTAAAGTCAGAGGGGAGGTCCGGCTCCCGTAGGAGTCCGGACGAGGCCTACCAGCGGTTGATGCTGAGGACGGAGCCCGACTCCCGTAGGAGTCCGGGTGGAGCTGTCTGTAGTCGATGTCGGCGGTGGAGCCCGACTCCCGTAGGAGTCCGGGCGAAGCCATCTTGTAGCGAAGTTGTTGGTCGTCGAGGATGAAGCCCGGCTCCCGTGGGAGTCCGGGCGGAGACTTCTTTTGAGGTTGGCCTTGTTGGCGGAGCTGTTGATTCTGTGGAGGACTTCGGCTGGGGGTATTTTATACCCAACAAGTTCAATTGGTAAATTCAAGATTAAATCTCTTAATATGTGAACCCATAGGTTTCATTTTATCTGGTAGTAAGATATATTATGATCTCCATCACAATATTATCGAAACTTCTTTTGATGGGTTAGAACAATTTTGGCTCTACCTTTCGAGGATCATCGATCATCAAAACGATATCTGATGTGTCCCATAATCCATCAGTGACACCTAGCAGTATGTAGTGGTAATCTAGTAGAATGAAAGTGTGAACCTCTAGGTGCAGTTATCGTATGATTTAGTCCTTCTATCGTGAGTCTCAACTTGACGGAGGTCATGGAGAACTCATCAGACTCCATTGTCAGTCATATATTAGATTGACTCGACTCGAGTTCATTTGTGAATCTTATAATTTTTTTTTTCTAGTATTCATACTTGCTTTGGCCAAAGACTTTCTTCACAAATCGCATAGGACTTCTTCTTTTCTACCAAAATCGATAGATTCCATGTAGGTGCATCCTATTCCTAACCACGAATCTGAACCTACTGTAGTCAACATACACAGCAAGGGTCCGAATGGCTCGAGACCAAAAAAATATGCAGTCAAACTCGATAGCTTTATTACGAATAGCCGATGACACCGTAAGTCGAAGGACCACTCACACCACTGCAGCACTGAGTCAACTACTGATGAGTGAGTAGACATCTAAGTAGTTTATCATATTAATCATGCTCAATATAAGTTGTTCTCTAACAACCACCCGCACCCTCACTCCAGTGTCCCTACACTGTAGATCCGAGACTCATTTGCCCATAAGAGAGACGAACTGTACACCGATCTCAAATAGATTGATCACTATCCTTCGTGATGATCTTTTGATCGAGAGTATTTAGAAACTAACCACTAATTAACGTATGTCTCAAATTCTCAACACCTTGAGAATATATAAACATCATCTTTGTTAATTTCTAGGATAAATTGTGGACACATAAACATGATTGGAATAAAATTTTTTTTTATTCATAACAAAAAATATTACAAGTATAAAATTAAGCTCTGAAATTATAAAATATGTCAGCCAACAATTGGCTTCTTGGATACATATCTAACAAACTTCCACTTGACCTAGAGTCAATTGGCCATATACCTAAGATCCATCTTCTCAAAGGGAGCTTCAATCTTCTACTGGCTAAGAGGCTTGGTCAGCGGGTCTGTCATGTTGTGTGTGGAGTCGACTCTCTGCACCTCGATGAATTTCTCCTCGAGGTATTCGCATATGATGTGAAATTGCCACTCTATATGCTTAGACTTCTTGTGAGACCTGGGCTCTTTAGTAAGGGCTATGGTGCCGTTGTTGTCGTAGTGTAGTGCAATGGTATGTGATGGCATCACATCTAGCTCGACAACAAACTTCTTGAACCAAATGGCTTTCTTAGCAGCTTTGGAGGTGGTGATGTATTCAATTTTCATAATCGAATCTACAATGATTGGCTGTTTAAATTTTTTTCAGCTAATCATACCATCATTACATAAGAAGATACACTTCGATGTAGATTTTCTATCATCGACATCAGTCATGAAGTCTGAATCGGTGTATCCCTAAACTTTCAGCTCTGATCCTCCACCAAAGGTCAACAATAAATTTTTAGTCCTTCTTAAGTACTTAAGGATGTTTTTCACAGTAATCCAATATTTTTCATCTGGATTTTCCTGATATCTGCTCGTGACACTCACGGTAAGAGCTATATTAGGTCATGTATATAACATGACATACATAAGGTTTCTTATTACCGAAGCATAAGGGATCTTGCTCATATGCTGGATCTCCTCAGGTGTGTCAGGACATATCTTCTTGGAGAGATGAATGCCATATCTAAAGGGTAAAAGACTCCTCTTGGAGTTTTTCATGCTGAACCTCTTCAGCACCTCCTTTATGTACATTTGTTGTGAGGATCCTATCATTCTCTTAAATCTATCCCTATAGACCTTTATACCAAGAATGTAGGAAGCTTCTCCTAGGCTTTCATAGTGAATTCTTTTCATAACCATACTTTGACCGATATCAGTATGGAAATATCATTTCTAATCAGAAAGATGTCATTCATATATAATATGAGGAATGTGACAGCTCTCCTACTGACCTTTTTGTATACATACGGCTCCTCATTTTTGAAAAAATCAAATATTTTGCTCACATTATTAAAGTGAGTGTTCCAACTTCGAGATGCTTGCTTGAGTCTATATATGGATCTTTGCAGCTTGCAGATTTTGTGATCACTATCACTGGATGTAAAATCCAAAGGCTGCTCCATATAGATATCTTTCTGAAGATATCTATTTAGAAAAGCAGTTTTCACATCCATTTGGTAAAATTCATAATCATGAAAAACTGCTACCGCAAGCAGAGTACGGATGGACTTCAATATGACTACAGGCAAAAAGATTTCATGATAGTCAATGCTTTCACGTTGATTATAACCTTTCACAACTAGCCTTGCCTTATAGGTCTCTACCTTACCATCCGACCTAATTTTTTTTTATAAATCTTTTTGCACCCAATAGGTACAATACCTTCAGGTGGATCTACAAAGGACCAAATCTAGTGGGAATGTATGGAGTCAATTTTTAACTTCATTGCTTCCATCCATTTCTCAAAGTCAATATCTAACATTACCTCATCGTAGGTCTTGGGATCATTTCTAATGTCCCTATCTCCCACAAAGAATGCTTTCTCTAAATCTTCTGTAAGAATACCTAAGTACCTTTTAGGAGGATGGAAGATCCTACTTGATCTCCAAGGTAGAGGAGGTACCACATCTACTGGCTCACTATTGGGTTCAAGTTCTCGGACCCAATGCTCTTCAAAGATTTTCTCTTTGAGCTTAATCTTTCTCCCACTATCTTCATGTTGAATAAACTCTTTTTCTAAGAAGACGACATAATGGCTCACAATCACATTATTATTGGATGTATGCCCTAGAAGCCAATCTTGACTGACACATTTTATATCTCCAGGATGTGATTTTGTACTTATTGGGCAGTTATATTATCATTCATGTTTATGTGTCGATGAATCATCCAAGGGATTAACAAGATGATGACACATATTCTCAAAGAGTTGAGAATTTGAGACATATGTCATTGATTGTTAATTCCTAAATTGCTCATGGTCATAGGATCATCATGGGGATGGTGATTGATCCAGATAAACTAGTGCACGAATCACTTCCTTCGGACAGATGGGTCTCGAGTATGCAGTGTAGAGACACTGGAGCGAGAGTGCAGGTGGTTGTTAGAGAACAACTAGCACTGAGCATGACAACACGAGAAGTCACATGGATGTTTATTCACTCGTTAGTGATTTTTTCGATGCTGTAGTTGTATGACTAATCTTTTGATCTGAGATGATACTATTACTCACAGTGAGACTGCTGGAGTTTGACTGACACATCAACAAAGATCTCAAAGAGCCCTTATAGTGGATGTTGGTGATAGTTGATCCACTGTAGGAGTGGGGTGTGCATCAAGATGAGATTTATCGACTCTAGTAGAAGGGAGTAGTCCTATAGGATTTAAGAGGTTGAGTCCTTAAGTCTATGGCTATAGCATTGTGATTGATGAAAAGAGTTTACATAAAATCACATATGGACTCAAGCTGATTGAAGCTATCATATGATCGATGTTGAGGTTTGACGATTTATCCATGACCTGCCATCTGATTGAGACTCATGATAGAGAGACTGTATCATGCACTAACTGTACCTAGAGGTTCATCTTTTATTCTGCTGGATTGTCACTACATACTGCTAGGTGTCACTGGTGGATTGTGAGACTCACAAGGATCATTTTGATGATCAATGATCCTTGGTGGGTTGAGTTGGAATTATTTCAATCCATTAAAAAGTATTTCAATAATATTGTGATAGAGATCACAATATATCTCACTATCAGACAGAATAGAACTTATGGAGTCACACACAAAGGAAATTTTTGACTGATCAGATGGTTGAATTATGATTATGAATCATAAAAAGGATTTGTTATCAATTTGATTGATAATTGATCTAATACAAATATTGCATTATGCAACTCGTTAAAGAGTTAGTGAGTTATAAGAGGTTTAATTAGTAATAGGATTACTAATTGATTTAATTTGATTGAGCATTAAAGCTTGTATCAAGTCTAATTTGATTGAATTTAATTTGACTCATTTTGAGTTTGATTTGATCAACCCTATAGTGTTATAGGATAACCTCAAAAGGATTGGGTGATTTATCCCAGTTGAATTAAGATTTGAATTTGATCTAATTTATAATTAGACTAGGATGTATGTATTTCTAATTGGACTAGAAATCTTTATTTTCATGCTGCACCAAATCTTAATGGGATTAGGATTAAAATTGAGCACCAAAAAAGAATCCAATAGGACTAAGACTCCTCCTCCAATTAGGAGACATCCAATCTAAATTAATTGGACTTCAAATCAGATTTGGATTCTCATCTTTTTAAGTCTAATCTGGTCATAATATGATTAGGATTAGTTAAGATTTTATTTGACTTGAAACTAAGAGTTCCATTGAATTAAAATTTTCTCCATGCGCCATAAGATAAGGACCCCACGCCACCTTCAACATGTGTGCCTATAAAACCCATGCCCCAACCAGATTGATGCCACCTCTTTCCTTCCTTTTGTGAATGTAAGAAAGAAGCCTAAACCACCTTGTTTTCATATAAACTTTGGCATGAATTCCATATGTGCTGGGCGGCATCTTAATTCCAAGAGTCCTTAGTTGTTAGGACTCTATCTCCTATCCAATTTCTAACTTCTTTTGGCCTATAAATAACCACATCTTATGAGATGGCATGGGGTGGATTAGTGATTAGGTTTGACATCCAAAAACCAAGGGTGGCATGGAGAAAAATAAGGAAGAGGAGGGCACGTGAAGATGGCATGGCATGAGATTTGTTTTGCTCCATATCCTTTCTTTCTTACACAATCAAAGGTTGGTTGTTTAAACATCTCTATCTCCTCTTTCTTGTCCATATTTAGACATGGATGTCTCTTCCTCCTTTTGTCCAAAAATTGGATAAAATTCTTACATCTCTATTGTAAAGATTTGGTGCATGGATTTTAGAAAGAAAAGAGAAGAAAAGTTCTTCTTATGATTTCTAGCATAGAGATCAAGATCCTCCTATATCTTCTTGTTCTCTAAGAGTGTCTTAGGAGAAAAGAAGATTTTCAACTATCAAGATGCGATCTCTGCAAGGGAGATAGCACTTCGGTGAGATCCAAAGGCTTCTGATCAGATCAGAGTCTCATGTGGATATCCATAGAGATCGAATGTCTATGCGGCTATAAGAGATCTTCGGAAGATATTCATGATCATCTGTTCACGTTAAAAAATGATCCATATCTAGGTATATTTTAATTTATTTTTTTCTATTCAATTTTTGTATTTGAATCTTATCTCACATATGATGATTTTATTATAGTTTGAAGATTTGATTTTGTGCATGCTTAGATTAAATTAGATTTAATCTAAAAATTTTTAAATTTCACTGTGTACTTATTTTTTAAAACCATACATGCATGAAATCATAAAATTTTAATAGTGGTATCAGAGCCACATTATATGCATGAGATTATGATTTAGATTTGAAATCTGTAGAGAAAAATTTTAGATTTGAAAGGTTTTGATGTTGTTCTGACATAAGGTTGCCCTGGTATAACTTATTATGCTGTATAATTTTCTAGAATGATGTTAAAATTTTTAATTAGATTAGATTTTTAGATCTAATTTTTTCAGTATATATGTGATATATATTTTATTATTTAGATCTGAAAAGAGTTTCGAGATCTGTTATGATTCATATATATGATATATGAAAGTATATTTAGGACTGAAATTTGTTTCTATGCCCTGAACTTGTTTATGTATGTGATACATATTTGTATGCATGATCTAAAATTATTTCAAGATTAAAATTTACTCTTCATATAAAGAATTTAGATCTAAAAAAATTATTTTTAGATCTGAAATTAGTGTTTGTGCATGAGGGATTTGTCATGGGTAGATCAAATTAGGTCATATAATTGGATTACATCAAAGGATTTCTGATTTAATCATATTGGGCTTGAATCGATTTAGCAATTGATCGAATTGAATCAAGTGTTGATTAGGATGAGGTCAATACAGTCTTAGATCATACAATTATTGTTGATCGAATTGATTAACATCCATATGTAAAATCAAATTAACTTAAGGACCTAATACGGCTCTGTGGCTCGAGTCTGATTCACCTAAGCCGATCTATTCGGATCAATTATCCAATTGGTGTCTAAGATAAGTAATTAAAAGATTGTTATTTAATTGGTTCCATTTACTTATCTGATCAATTTATTGGTGTCCAAGAAAAGCAACGAGGGGACCCTCACCAATCTCCACTTACCTGGCCAATTTGAAAGATTGAGTATCAATTATGATTGCTTGGTGGTTTGATTAAGCCCATGCCAATTACATCAGTCATGTGATGACTGATTAGATGAGATCTAAACTCAAATCTCTCTACCAAATATTAAGTCCAAGGTCTTTTATCGTTGTAGATGTGTGGGCGTGCTACCGACGTTGATTGTTCTCGACTGATCACAGTGGTTCAGTTGTATCGGGAACACGCAACCACTCTATTAGCAAAGAGGTGCTGTGGGATAAAGATGGGGTTGGGCCAAATAACTGTTAGGTGAGGGACTTAATGACAGCTTTGCGCTTGCTTGTGAAAGGTGGGTCTGGCTTAACTAAGGAGTGCGGACAATAACTGTTAGGTGAGCCCATATGACTTAGAGACCAAGTGGCTGCAACATGCTTAAAGAAACATCTGGGTAAAGAGTTATCCATGCATCAGTGTTTATTCGTGTTACCAATAACTGTTAGGTGAGGTGCACGGTATCGATGGGACCGTAGCACTCACTAGAAACTCAATTATTGCGTCAGAATTTTTGTTTCTCCATCTGGAGAGTGTGGAAGATCTGATAAAATAGTAGGAGTCTCTTTTTATATCTAAAAATTTTTAGAATAAATTATAAAATAAGTACAAACATCCAATTAGAATCTTTGCTCTTCACTGTTTATTGTATCAGCTTCCAACCCTCTAGCTTAAATCCTAGATATCGATCGATTATCCGAAATCGAGTACATAGACTGGCTCATAAATTTAAGAATTATTCTTAACTTTAGAAAATTAAGCTATGTTCTCTATCAGATTATTCTAATGTTGACAACTCGTCTCACCCATAGTCAATGAGCTATACTTGATGAGTGGATGGACAATGACAATTAAGGTAGGTGCTATGCATGAGCACATATTCACTACCTACGATATGTTGATTCATCTACAAGTGTTGTGAGGTGATCAGAGTCGCACAATGCATGTGATGCATGATGGGCAGTCAGTCTATAGTCGTTATTTGATAATGATCAAGGATATTAAGGAGTTTAAAATACTCGGCATGATCATGCACAAGGAATTGCTTATGGATTTAATCCTATAATTTTTGATTAGTTTATATGAGTAGTTTATAGTAAACTACCATATGAAAGACTATCATGGCACCTCATCTAAATTGGTCAAAGTGTTAATAACAAAGAAATCTTGAAAGAGTTTAGAGATAAATATCTGGAGAGCCTAAAGAAACAAAGACGCACCTAGAGTAGGTATGTCAAGATTGCTCAATACTGTCCTTATGATTTTTTCTTTTCTCAGTTGAGTTATGGACTCTAGTGTAGAGTCGATGAGAAGATAGAGGGCAGAAAAAGTAACTCTTGAATTGGATATAGGGCAACAGTTGCTGCTGTGGCCATGGATATCTATCCTTTACGATCATCATTTGGATTTAATTCTTAGAGACGATTTCTATCATTTGTATGGTGATGCATATGTGAACTTAATTGAGCAAACAGTGATTGCCATTAGATCTGAGAGATCCAGAATTAAGATAAAATTTAAAGTATATGTGGAACCTATAGCTAAGTCATATTGTAGAAGAAATGATTAACAAACTAGAGAAATATGGGCTTAGGTTGATTGACTATTGAGTCAAATCTAGTTTATGCATCATCTCTTTAAGAAAATATGACCAAGCTACTCTTGTGGGACAAGAGGAAAAGAACCACTGAGATACTTATCCTTGTACACATTTGATGTGTGTAGCCCATGTGATGTGCTAACAAAGGAGTTGTTTCTATTTTGTATATGAGATACAAATCTAAAATTTTTGAAAGATTCAAAAAATTCAGATATAAGTAGAGAAATAAATCGAAAAATTCTAAAAGTATTTCGATCGGATCGAAGATGCAATACCAATGAAAGGAATTTGTCAGTTATCTCATAAAATGACATAATTTCATATTGGACTACTCTTAGTACATCTCAGCTCAACGAGATAAGAAGAGTTAAAGGACTATAAGAGATATGGTCTAGTCCATAATGGAGTTCACTGGTTTATGTTTCTTTAGGGACATGCTTTATTTCTATGAAATTACGTTCTCTCTAAACCTGTTCTTACTACATCGTATAAGATATGGCATATGGTGAGAACTGAATTTTGATTATTTTGAGATTCAAGGATGTCCAGCCTATGTCTAAGACAGCAGATGGATAAATTAGAGAATAGATCTATAAATCTCATCCTAAAAGAGTTTGAGATACTACTTTCTGAAAGGATCACAATGTGATTGTGACCTGACATGCTATCTTCTTGGAAAATAATTATTTAAGATAAAGCAGTGGGAAGAAAGTTAAGCTCAAAGAGAGTGTCTCTGAAGAGTAGCAAGCTTTGAGACTTTAAGAACCTATTCATTATAAGCCAGTAGACGTATATTCCTCCTCCACCTCATACACATAATAGGATCTCCAATCCTCTCGAAAGGTACTCGGGTATGCTTGATAGAGGATATAGAGAAAGTCATTTCTCATAGGAGATGGGAGCATAGAGATGATTCTAGAACCTACAACGAGGCGATGTGAGACATCGACTTCAAGAAAGGATGTGAAATAGCTTTCCTGAGTAGAGATCTTTTGAAAATTTCTATATAAAATAGTCTATAAATTTTACTTCTTGTGATAGGTGATCACAAAGTCTATAATAATCTTGAAGTTGGAACAAGTCATTTGATGACATGATCAAGTTGTTTGATTAGAAAATGAAGAATTATGATTTTCAAAAGGGTCAGTGGGAGTATCCAATATTGACATCGGTTAAAATATGATTGAATATAGATATTTCCATAAAAGACATAAATCGAGCGTACTAAAGGTCTATAGAGATAGATGCATTTGGATGCTTGTATTTTTATAGATAAAGTACAGAGACTAGATGCTGAAAGAGTTCAGTATAGAAATCTCAAAGAGAGGTTTGCGACCCTCTCGGGCATAGTCATATGCCGTGTAGTACTTGAACTGATTATACTGTGAATGTCACAAGTAGATATCAGTTGTATCCAGACTGAGAGCACTGGATTGCTGTGAAAATATCTTTAAGTACTTGAGAAGAACTAAAGATATGCTCTTAATTTGGAGAAAGATCAAAGCTAGGAGTGGGAGGATACACCAATTCAGATTTTATATCTGATATTGATCGTAGAATGTCTACATCATGGGTGTGTTCCTATGTCGATATTTTTGGAAGGATTCCAAATAATCGATCGATGGAAGTTGAGTACACTATAGATGTATAGGATATATTATGATTTTAATATTAGTTGCAAAATTGATTGTCATGCCGTCAGATATCGTGACATTTCACTGCAAAGATAATGGCAGCATAGCCTTTGCTAAGGAGCTTAGGTCTCACTAGATATCCAAGTACATAGAGCAGCAGAATATGCGACAATCTCAAGTAGAAATACATAGAGGTACAGAGAGCAAACTTCACATGTGATATGGTTGACTCACTGGTAAGTCACTCAGCTAGCCAAAGACTAAAGCCTGTCTTGTGAAGATAGAGCTTGATACAGGCAGATTGACTTTAGTACAAGTGGGAGATTGTTGAATGTATGCCCTAGAAGCCTGATCGCTGTCGTAGGTAATCAAGAATAAAAACCAACTCAAACCATATAGATTAGGTGAGTCGGGATCATTTTCACGAGGATCTAGGGCGATTACTTATTTTTTTTTAAGAAGAAATAAAAGAGAATTGATTGTAGAAGGATTAAAAGAAATAAAATAGTAAGAATTCTATTAAAAGTGTAATCAATGAAAGAAAACAAGTCAGAGAAATAACCCAAGAATTTTGAATCCACCATGCAAATTAGATTTATTTTCTTCTTTGTTTATGTTGCAATATTATTTTTTGTGATTAAGATATTAGCATAGCTTATCTTTAATGGGTACGGACTATATCAGTGGATCACAGCTCGTCCTGTTGACGTATAAACTATCTAAATTCAATTACAAAATTTAAGATTTAATCTCACATACTATAATCTATCTCTCCAAAGTATGTACCGTATCCAGGGATCATAGCACGTCAATAGAGGGTATAGACCGTGTAGACTGGATCAATACCTCAAAAGAAAATAAAAAGATATGAAATAAAAGTATAATTTTATTGCATAAAAATTAAATACAAAAAAAATAAAAATTCATTTACAGGCTTCATCGTATTCCTGGATTGAAGAGATTTAGCCACACATCAAGCTCTTTAATTCCATAATCTCTCAATATTTGATCCCTAAAACTCCTTAAATTTTTTTTTTCTATTTTTTTCTTGCTTTTTCTTTAATTTTTTCTTCTTCTAAAGCTTATTCCCAGACCTCCTATTTATAGATGAATTTTTTATAATTTTTTTGTAGGAAAAGGAGTCCTGAAACTCTTAGAAATCATATAAAAACTCTTAAAAATTTTTCTGGCCGTCGGATCAGGCTTGGACTGCCCAGATCTATCCAAAATCTACTGTTTTAATCCTCATCAAAGTTGGATTCAATAATAGCCGTCCGATCATATTTCAGATGAGATCTGGGCCGTCAGATCATGCCATATATCTCCTTAACACAGTCAGGAGCATCCTCAGTCGTTCGATCATATGATGAATCACTTCTAGGCCATCGGATTGCACAAAATCTCCTCTTATAAATGACAGCAAACGTGGACCGTCGGATTTGGATCGGAATGGATGTCAGCCGTTGGACTGCACCCAGAATCCTTCTCTCGCTGTGAGCCGCGTCTGTGGACCGCGAAACTATTCCCGTAGACCACATCCTGACTCTGTGGACCGACCAACTGGTCCACCATGCACTGGAGGCTATTTTTAGGTTTTTTAGGATATTTTGGCTCCATTTTTGCTTCAATTTTTGTCTGAAAAAATAAAAAAAAATATGTATTAATTTTTTTTTTATTTTAGTGCTTAAATTACTCAATTAAATTAACATCTTATTTTTCATAAATATATCTAATTTCATATTTTTTTAAAATTACTTATTTTTTAAAAAAAATTCAATAAATTCATAAAATTAGGTTTTTAAAAAGATGTTAACATCAAAATTTATCAAAAATACCTCCAATAAATATAAAAATACATCACTTATCATATCCTCCAACTTGAACTTTGCTCGTCCTCGAGTAAAGAAGAAATTTAGAATTAAGTATCATAAAGTTTCGAATTTCATCAAATAATTTTCAAAGGGCCACTGATGTTCAGTAGAGTGTGAGTGAGGTATGTCATTGGTGTATTAATACTAATCAATGTGGAAGTTAAGTTAAGAATACTAAATATTTTTTAAACTTTTTTTAAATTATTTCTATCTTTATCTCCAAATTATTAACCTCATATGGATACGTATATTGTTACTTCCATCTTTCATTTATTATTCTTTTTTTTTTTTAACGTTGTATTGCTATTGAGTGTCTAAACCCCTTAAGCTTTCTGTTTAACCCATGTAGCGGATTTTCAGTCAATGATTTCCAAATCAGATAGCTTTAGGGCATTAGGTATAGAATATCTCTCGGACCTACTTGTTCGAATCAAACAGGCTACGAGTTAAAACTAGCTTTACAACAAAGGATCTTTGTTTTTCATACCTTTTGATACGAAACTCAATACTTGCTTAGGTAAAGAGGCCCGATTACTCAGCATGAAGTACTTGAATTTTTTTTTTATTTAAATATAAAGAAATGTATAGTTATCCTATACAAGTTTATAAGAAGTAAACTCTTCTTTGATGCTGGTAGAAAAATTTAAAAATACTCAAAGAAATCTATTTAAGTCTAAACTTAACTTCGTATTGAGTTTTCTTAATACTTGATCTCTCAATATCCCACAAACTCTCTAATTTGTACATCAATTTTTTTTAAAAAATATTTGGTTTAACTTGATTCTTAAGTATAATCAGGTACTTAAATACTAAATACTAACTTACTTGAGGACTTTAGAAAATTTTTTTTATTCTTCCTCCCCAACTTAATCGACATTGTCCTCAATGAAGTAGAAAAAATAAAGGATGCATAAAAAGAGAAAGAAAAAGAGGAGATGTCACCAGATTCAGAAGTTTTTTTTAAAATTGGTGCTTCCCCCATCTTAGCCAATATTGTCTTCAAATCCCTACAAAAGATACGAAGCAAGCCTTGATTAAACTAAACATAATGCAAAAGAAAGTAAAAGTAAAAATTAGAATTGGGTTGCCTCCCATAAAGTGCTAAGTTTTAAGTCTTCAGCCAGACCAGATTATTGACAGGCTTTTTCATACAGAGCGGTCCTTTATTCCTAAAAAAATGAAGATCAGTTAAAATAAAATTAAAAAAATTTAGATTGTCTCCCAAAAAGTGCTAAGTTTAACGTCTCCAGTCAGATACTAAAAGAGTGTCTATCCTATTTCTGCCCGAATCTTAACATGAGTCTGTAATTCTCTATGTGATTCAGGCTCTTCCTCAAGGTATTTTCTACTTGGGACCATTATATGACTCATTCTCCTAATAACTAACAATTCTTCCTTTATAATTAGATCTAGGTATAACTTAAGTACTAGTCGGGATTTTAAAAGATCTAGATCTATATACTCGATGTGCTGAGAAAGTATTTCTGGATCTTTTATTATTGCCTCTTTCTTTTTAAGCAGAGATTCAATCAGTATCATGAGGGGTTCAACAATTAATTTTTGGTTTAGCTGAGTGTAATGGTCACTAGGTGTGAATACCTCATTATTATCAACTTTGGTTATCTCCTTCAGTTTTTCAGATCTGAATGTTCTCAACTGATTGAACTGGTCTTTAAGTTCTAGACCATTCTGAGCTCTAGGATCATCCTCTTATTGGCTTGATAATTTATCCTCTTCTAATTTACTAACCGTTATAGTTGATTGGTCCCATTGTTTAAATAACTGGTCAGTGGTTTGCATGAAATTATTGAGAGTATTTTTAATGTCTGAGGTGGATTACACTAAGACATCTAGACTCTTTTCTAATATGTTGACTCTTTCCTCAGGATCTAAATCTGGTTGAACATTCAGTGTTTGGTTGAGCTTTAGATAGGGTTGATAAAAATTATGGGCTCCTAATGTTGCATCTTGTGACCATGTAAAATTGGGATGACTTCCCGACCTTGGGTTATAGATTGGTGCATAAGGTTCATTTATGTAGCTTTTATTAAATGCACTCTCCTGTATGAGCTCAGTTTGGGTTGGGTTCATCAAATAAGGACACTCCTCCACAACATGATCTGGTGCATAGCATCCAATGCACATGGATGCTAGCACTTGATTAAATTGGATATGTCTTTTGAATTCTATGGTTTCAATTCTATTGGTCAAAGTTGCAACTCTAGTATCTTCAAACTCCCTTGAATAAATGTATGTATTTTCAATTTCAGTGAATGTAGGATGCATGTTAATCATTTGAGAATCAATTATAAAATTATTAGTCGAGGATCTAATTCTAGACGATTGGACAGAGCTAATCGAATAACACAGGTCCAACAAAGTTCTAGGTTGTCTATTAAAATCCATTTCTTCCTTAGTAACCTTATAGGCTTGTAGGTTTTAGATTGTGTCTGATAATTTTTGTTTTATCTCAATAAAATTTTTTTCTTAATTTTTTTAATTTTTAAATTTTTTTAATTTTAATATATGAGAGAAAAAGAGAAGAAGAAGAAGAGTTCTAGAGATGAGAGTCCTAAGGAGTCCTAAATCTAAAGACGATAAAGAAGAGTATTTTAATTAGGTTTAATATTTGTAAGTTAGTAATCACATTATGCAATCAATCCTAACTAAGGATAACTCTAGATGTAGATAGTTCCTAACTATCAAGATTGTCTTTGAGCACTCCAGGTAAAAATTAGCCACTCAACTGGCCAAATAAGTGTAAGGTTGGTGGGGGTCCCCCCGTACTTTCCTTAGACACCAACTAAGTTGGCCAAGTAAGCAAACAGAACCAATTAAATAACCACCTTTCTTCAGGATGTAGTTTCTGAACCACTTTTTTAGACTCCAGTCAAACTGACTAACCCTAATCCGGCCTTACTCTTAGGATCCGTTGTTCTATTGAGCTCGAAAGTTCTTAGGGGCCAATGTCTAATTGATTTTAAGTTAAAGTTTAGATAATGCAATATGCAGGATGGTGGTTTGTGGGCCAAGGAAAGGTGATAAAATTACCACCTTATCTTGTTTAGGGTTTGTGCCCTTAAGATGTTTTATGAAATTATGTAATGCAAAAAGAAAAGATAACCAGATTTGATAGTTCGTTAAGAGTAAATTGATTTATTTTATTTTTTTAGATTTTATGATTAAGTATCTAATTTTTTAAGTAGATTATGAGGTATTAATGTAGAGATTTTTTTTTTTAAGAAAGTAAGTTTGACTAAAGAACTAAGCAAGTTGAAAGAAACTAAGAAAATAAATTTTTTTTAAAAAAATAATCATGCTTAGATCTCTGACAATGCCGTCAAAATTTGATCACTGTCGTAGGCGATCAAGAATAAAAACCAACTCAAACTATATAGATAGGATGAGTTGGGATTATTTTCACGGAGATCTAGGATGATTACCTCCTTTTTTTTTAAGAAGAAATAAAAGAGAATTGATTGTAGAAGGATTAAAAGAAATAAAATAACAACAATTCTATTAAAAGTGTAATCAATGAAAAAAAATAAGTCAGAAAAATAATTCAAAAATTTTGAATCCACCATGTAAATTAGATTTATTTATTTATTTTTTTATATTGTAATATTATTTCTTGTGATTAAGATATTAGTATAGCTTATCTCTAATGGGTACGGACTATATCAGTGGATCACAGCTCATCTTGTTGGAGTATAAACTATCTAAATTCAATTACAAGATCTAAGATTTAATCTCATATACTACGATCTATCTCTCCAAAGCACGTACCGTATCCAGAGATCATGACACGTCAATAGAGGGTATAGGCCATGTAGGCTGGATCAATACCTCAAAAAAAAATAAAAATATATGAAATAAAAATATAATTTTATTGTATAAAAATTAAATACAAGAAAAAAAATAAAAACTCATTTACAGGCTTCATCGTATTCCTGGATTGAAGGAATTTAGCCATGCTTCAAGCTCTCTAATTCCATAATCTCCCAATATTTGATCCCTAAAGCTCCTTAAATTTTTTCTTTATTTTTTTTTGCTTTTTCTCTAATTTTTTCTCCTCCCAAAGCTTATTCTCAGATCTCCTATTTATAGATAAATTTTTCAGAATTTTTTGATAAGAAAAGGAGTCCTAAAACCCTTAGAAATCATATAAAAATCTTTAGGAATTTTTTTGGCCGTCGGATCAGGATTGGATCGCCCAGATCTGTCCAAAATCTACTATTTTAATTCACATCAAAGTTGGATTCATTAATAGCCATCCGATCGTATTTCGGATAAGACCTGAGCCATCGAATCGTGCCATATATCTCCTTAATATAGTCAGGAGCGTCCTCAGCCATCCGATCTGTAATGGATCGCTTCTGGGCCGTGGGATCGTGCAAAACCTCCTCTTATAAATGGCAGCAAACATGGACCATCGACTCTAGGTTGGGATGGATGTCAGCTATTCGATTGCATCCAGAATCCTTCTTTCACTATGAGCCGCATCTGTGGACCGCGAAACTATTCTCGTGGACCGCACCCTGGATCTGTAGACCGACTGGCTGGTCCACCATGCACCGAAGGCTATTTTTAGATTTTTTAGGATATTTTGGCTTCGTTTTTGCTCTGATTTCTGTATGAAAAAATAAAAAAAATATATTAAATTTCTCAAAAATTTCTCTTCATTTTAGTACTTAAATTGCTCAATTAAATTAACATTTTATTTTTCATAAATATATCTAATTTTATTTTTTTTAATTACTTATTTTTCAAAAATTTTAATAAATTCATGAAATTATATTTTTAAGAAGATGTTAACATAAAAAATTACCAAAAATACCTTCAATAACTATAAAAATATATTACTTATCAAAGCCAATCTTGGCTGACATATTTTATATCTTTAGGATATGATTTTGTACTTATTGGGTAGTTATATTACCATTCATATTTATGTATCCATGAATCATCCAAGGGATTAACAAAATGATGACACATATTTTCAAAGAGTTGAAAATTTGAGGCATGTGTTATTGATGGTTAATTTCTAAATTACTACTGATCATAGGATCATCATAGGGATGGTGATTGATCTGGATAGACCAATGCACGGATTGCTTCCTTCGGATAGATGGGTCTCGAGTCTGCAGTGTAGAGATATTGGAGCGAGAGTGTAGGTAGTTGTTAGAGAACAACTAGCACTAAGCGTGACCAACATGAGAAGTCACACGGATGTCTTCTCACTCGTTAGTGACTTTCTCGATGCTGCAGTTATATGACTGGTCCTTTGATCTGAGATGACACTACTGCTCGTAGTGAGGCTGCTGGAGTTTGACTGACACATTAATAAAGATCTCAAAGAGTCCTTGTAGTGGATGTTGGTGAAGTTGGTCCACTGTAGGAGTGAGGTGTACATCAAGATGGGATCTATCGATCCTAGTAGAAGGGAGTAGTCCTATAGGATTTAAGAGGTTGAGTCTTTAAGTCTATGGTCATAGCATTGTGATTGATGAAAAGAGTTTTCATAGAATCATATATGAACTCAAGTTGATTAAATCTATCATATACTAATGTTGAGGTTTGACGATTTATCCATGACCTGCCATCTGGTTGGAACTCACGATAGAGAGACTGTATCATGCGCTAACTACACCTAGAGGTTTATCTTTTATTCTGCTAGGTTGTCACTACATACTGCTAGGTGTTACTAGTGAATTGTGAGACTCACAAAGATCATCTTGATGATCAATGATCTTTGGTGGGCTGAGTTGGAATTGTTCCAATCCATTGAAAAGTGTTTCAATGATATTATGATAGAGATCACAATATATCTCACTACCAGACAGAATAGAACTTATGGGATCACACATAAAAGAGGCTTTTGACTGATCAGATGGTTGAATTATGATTATGAATCGTAAAAGAAATTTGATTATCAATTTGATTGATAATTGATCTAATACAAATATTGCATTATGTAACTCACTAAAAAGTTAGTGAGTTATAGGAGGATTAATTAGCAATAGGATTGCTAATTAGCTTAATTTGATTGAGCATTGGGGCTTGTATCAAGTCTAATTTGATTAGATTTAATTGGACTCATTTTGAGTTTGATTTGATCAACCCTATAGAGTTATAGGATAACCCCAAAAAGATTGGATGATTAGTCTGTTGGGAAATGTGTCCTAAAAAACCAATCGTCAAGCTATTGACGGTTGAGCAACCAAGTAATGTAATTGATTTGTTAATAAATAAAATATATTTGGCATTTTCATCATAAGCTTTCATCTTCAAATGAACTCCGTTGTTATGATGAAGTCCTTAGGACTATTTAGATTCAATAAAGAGAGAATTTATCGATTAGTCCTTAAAACAGTTCACGACCAAATGATAGGCTGTTAATAAGGACGACAGCTTCTATCGAGCATAGGTCGCTGTAGGCCATATGGGTTGGTTGTCCTCTTAACCAAAGAGTGTGGAGACACTGGTATGGCATATCGGTGAGATGTAAGGGTACATCATCATAGAACATGACCAACTCCAGAGTATTCTGCTGTCGAGAATGTCTCTGATGGGATATAGGTATAAGTGTCCCTTAGACCTGAGATCACCTCAGTGACTTGCAAGCAACTCACTGTGCTTTGGTACTAGACTAACTGAATTTCTAATTCAGGGATGAAAGGCTTCTGGGCACAGTCAAGTACTTGCGAAGTCAGAGTGTGATCAAGATGGGATTGACCACTCCAAGAGTTGGAGAAGAATGAGTCGCTGTATTTCAATTTAGCAAAACTTGGCCAGGATAATCCATCAGTTGGATTTGATATTTTGAAATACAATGTGGACAACCTGATCAGAGTTGACAGTTGAACTCTGGGGTGTCCTATGATCATTTTGGTCAAGGGGATGAATTATAAGAAAACTATATCCACATGGGTTCTAAGGATGTTGTTCTACACATTCGACCTATCCGGTCGTCGGGTACCATTGCTAGATGGTCACTTCGATTGGTATAGAAATTTATTTCTATGCTACCGGCTTAGGTTCAGACCTATGAGGTCACACACATTAGAGTTCATGATCCGATCGGATGGTTGATCAACGATTAAGAATCATTCTAGGGT
Organism: Elaeis guineensis; assembly: GCF_000442705.2. Classification (NCBI taxonomy): domain Eukaryota; kingdom Viridiplantae; phylum Streptophyta; class Magnoliopsida; order Arecales; family Arecaceae; genus Elaeis; species Elaeis guineensis. Next base: position 24,358,991 of record NC_026005.2, read on the forward strand.
TAAATGATCAATACGATTGACATTTAACCCAGTACAAGTGTTGCAGGAGGATCGATTAGCAATTTGATTGCTAATTGGCTTAATTTGATTAAGCCAATGGGCTGAGATTAAATCTAATTAAATATGATTTAATTAGATTTAGTTTGGGCTTGATTGGATCAAGTCCAATTGGTTTATTGGATAAGCCAAGTGCAAGGAAAAACTAGTCCTAGTTCAACTAAGACTTCGGTCAATCTAATTTCTAATTTGATTAGAAAATTAAATCAGATTTAAATCTAATTTAATCTGATTAAATTAGGTTTTTAATTGGGTTAAGATCTATTTTAATTGAGTTGATCTAATTTTGATTTGATTTGATTTGGAAAACCAAATTAAAACAAGTCATAAGACAGAATCCTAGTAAGACTAAGATTCCACCTTGCGCCACATAAGCCTTCTCCACGCCCTCTCTCTTATTCAACGCCAATCTCCACTTATTTTGTGTGACAAAAGCCCTCTTCCAGATCTCTCCCACGTTCACAAAAGGTCTCCTCTCTTCTTTCTTACATGGAAGGTTGTTTGGATCAAATCTAAAAGAAATAAGTTTGGATTTCGAATTCTTTGAGATAGAGTTTTAGAAATCCAAAACTCTTTCAATTTTTTATCAAATTTATTTAATTTTTTTTGAAATTTTTGTAGCTTTAAGGGTATACATTGTGCACCCTTTGCTGATAATCCATGCATGAAAATATGAAGGAGGTGCTCAAGAGTTGGGCGTCCCTTAACTTGCCATGTTTGGATAAGCCTTAACTAGGTGTTTGACCTAGACAAGAACTCTATCATATCTCTCTATATAAGATGAGTTTCTTTGTAAAATTTTAGGAGAAGTCAGAAATTAGAGATACCTTTGTACCATCCAAAAATCAGAGAGAAATACTTTTGGGTCATGGAGATATAAAAGATGCAAGTTAGGGTGTCTAGAGAGAAAAACGTGAAGAAGAAGAGGGTCTTCTTCTAGGGTTTTTTTATTTTCATATCTTTTCTCCCTCCATCTTGAGTTTCCGGAGAGTATCTTAGATCTGAAACTCCTCCTTTTACTTTTCATCTTTAGAAGAGTCCAAATCAAGAAGAAGGAGGCACCTGATCAACCATCAAAGAAGGATCAGCGCAGTACTAGCATACTGTGCTGATTTCCTGAAGCATGACTTCTGATCGAGATTCGTGGGCTCGTGTGGATGACTCCTAGAGGCCGAACATGTGTGCGGCTTGCAACATCATCCTTAAGCCCAGATCAGCGAGGTTAGATTATCTAACTTGCAAGGTAATAGATCTGATCTATTGTTTAATACATACATTAGATGTGGTATAAAAACATGTTGATATGATCAACATGTAGTTCATGCTATATTTATATATTTTAATTTTTGATTTAATGCTATGTAATAATCATGTAATAGAATCTTAGATCTAGGGATTCTCTGGTTTTAAAAAATAAATTTTGATTTATTTTAGTCTTCCGCTGTATGATCTTGAAAAAATTTCAAGATCTAACCCTGAAACCCTAGATCTGGTTCCTACAATTGGTATCAGAGCATAGGTTCTTTATTACATGATTATTTATACATGCTTAGATTATTTCTTAGATTAGATCTAATTTATAATCTGATTATTAAATCTAAAATTAAAATTTTAGATCAATCACAAACTGCAAGGTTGTCCTGCTGTAAGGTTTACCCCTTATAGTGCAAAGGTTGTCCTAGTTTGTGTAGATTTATCTTTAATCATAAATTTATTAGATATAATCTAGATTAAATTTATAATTTATTAGATTTAAAAGATGTTTAAATCTGAAATAAAATCTCTTTGTTAATAATTTTTGTGCAAAAAAATTATTTAAAGTTGAAATTGTTTCAATTACATGAACCTGTTTAGATTAGATCTAAAGTAGTTTCATGTTTATTTCACTTGTATCTTGATTACGAATCAAACATGAAATATGATTGGTAGAATCATATTGTAAAATTATTTTACAAATATGAAAATTATTTTTTGAAAAGCCGAACCCAACCCTCAGCCCAAAACTTAATTAAGAATTAAGAAGTTGTTTGATTAGGTTCTAGGATTGTGAATTGAAGAACCTAAGACACAAATCATAACACATTGGGTTAATGGGTTAGTGGGAATTAGGTCCATTAATTGGGTTAGCCTATGGTTAGATTAAGGATGGACTTAATTAGAGAATTGACTAAATCTAATCAATTGTTGTCTTAGATTAGGTCAAAGATTCTCTAGATCAATTACAATAGTTGTAGTTGGTCAAGTCCATGTCTTTAACGAGAACCAAATGGACTTGATTCTTGGCTAAGTGGTCTAGCACGAACTATTAGGTTGATCTAATCGAAACTAATTAAACCAGTTGGTGTCTAAGGTAAACCAGACCGGTGGTTTTTAATTGGGAGCCCGCTTACCTGGCCATTTCTGATGGTGTCTAAGGCAAGCTTTGGCCAACCCTCCCACTGATCGAACTTACCTGGCCTCTTGGTGAAATTATATCTTGATCGGATCACTTGACTATTTGAGTAGACCCATGTCAGCTAGGTAAATCAGTGTGACTGATTTAGGTGCTCCTAGACCAGCCCTTTTAATGGTCTCTCTTAAGCTGACTTGGTGAAGCCAGTGGGAGGATCATGATAAGCTGGTTCATCTGACCTCATCCTCTATATTATTTAAATTCTCTAAAATTATTAGGTCCTTAAAATGATAAAGTTATGGAGATAACTGAGTCATAGCCTCCCATTAAGGTGTTTGATAATGAGTCCATTAACTCAATAATCATTACAGACCCAAAGGCCTGGTGCTTGTTGACTAATGAAATTATCACTCATCATATGACGACTTGGAAGTGTTTCTCTAATGGTGGTTAGGTGAGCCAACCAAAGTTGGACTTAATCATTCATTGGTTAGATATACCATGTATGATCATGTTAATGGTTGGACCTAACTGGATCCTTACAGTGAAGGCCAAAGCCTACTGATTAGGTTTCTGGGGCAAAATTAAAATTACTAGAAATTATTTAGAGAAACAATTGGTTATGAACCTACCCTTAGATGTACATGGGTTAGCCAACCAAAGTTGGGCTTGTGTGCAGTCTAAGTGGATTCTAGTACCCGCTAAGGAATTAGGGTAATTCCTCGAATTGGAGGTAGAGGCTACCAATTCGAATAAAATAGTAGGAGAAACCTTTTGATTAAAGTCCAAATCTTTAGGTTTAATGAATCAATTACTAATTAGGTTATGGTTCTCCTTTGTACAAATATGGCCACTTCCCTATCACTCCGATCATTGTTGGACAATGATAAGTTGGTGGGATCCAACTTCGGTAGCTGGTACCGAAAGTTGAAGATAGTCTTGGAGCATGAACGGATCCTATATGTGATAATGGATCCTGCACTTGAGGAGCCAGCTGTCAATGCATGTGGAACAGTCAGAGACACTTACCAGAAGTGGCTTAGTGACCGGACCATGGTGCGCTGTATCATACTGGCTGTTATGAGCGACGAGTTCAGTCGCAGATTCGAGACAGCTCAGCCAAAGGACATGCTTCAAGTGTTGGAGGATGCCTTTGGCACACCCGATGACGTGGAGAGGCACAAGATTAGTTGTGCCATCTTCAATGCCAAAATACGGGATGGTGCCTCTGTCACTGATCATGTATTGTACATGATCGAGCTGATGGAACGATTGAGCAAGCTCGGCTTTTTCTTTGCATGAGCAGCTTGAGAAAGATGCAATACTGAATTCGCTGCCCAAGTCTTATCTCCCATTCCTCACTCATTATAGAATGACAAAGCCTGAAGAGAACTATCACGGGTTACTGGGGTTGCTTCAGAACTTTGAGAAGGATCACCAACTTCACAAGGAGTTGGTGAACTTAGTGGGAGGTTCGTCTTCTGGTTCTTGACCTTTTGAGAAGGGAAAGAAGAACAAGAAGAAGAAAGTGAAGAAGGTGCAAGTTCAGGCTGGAACATCAGTGCAGAGCCAGACCAAAAAGATCAAGCCTGATAAGAGTCTATTCTACTGGCAAGCATCCTAGATTAGATAGTGTGTCAGATATCTACTTATGGCACTGTAGGCTAGGTCATATAAACAAGAATAGAATAAACAGGTTGACTCAAGAGGGAATCCTCGAAGTCAGTGATTGTGAATCACTTCCAACCTGTGAGTCCTGTCTTCTTAGTAAAATGACCAAGTCACCTTTTATTGGAAAAGGTGAGAGAGCTACTGAGCTCTTGGGCCTAGTACATACTGATGTATGTGGGCCAATGAGCACCAGTGCTAGAGGTGGATATTTCTACTTCATAACTTTCACGGATGACCTATCCTGATATGGATATATCTATCTGATGAAACATAAGTCGGATTCATTTGAAATGTTCAAACGATTTCGAAGTGAAGTAGAAAAATAAATTGGGAAGAGTATTAAAACTCTTCGATCTGATCGAAGAGGAGAATACCTTTCTAGTAAATTTCTTACATATCTAGGAGAGAATGGGATTCTCTCCCAATGGACTCCTCCAGGAACACCACAGCATAATGGTGTGTCTGAAAGGAGGAATCGGACTTTGTTAGACATGGTTCGATCCATGATGGGTTTTGCTAGCTTGCCGATATCCTTCAGGGGATATGCACTCGAATCGGCCTGTTATCTGTTAAATAGGGTTCCAAGTAAGTCTGTAATTAAGACTCCATATGAGATATGGACGAGATGTAAGCCAGCACTTTCACACCTTAGGGTCTGGGGGTGCTCGGCCTATGTCAAACGATTAGTCACAGACAAACTTGGACCTAGGTCTGACAAATGCTCATTCATAGGGTACCCCAAAGAGATAAAAGGATATTTTTTCTACCATGCTGATGAACAAAAGATGTTCGTCAGCCTTAAGGCAAGCTTTTTAGAAAAAGAATTCCTTGGTGAAGGAACCATTGCCTCTAAGGTTGAACTTGATGAAGTTCAACAGGTAGAAGGACCGACACCAATAGCTGAACCTGAGTCTGATATGATTAGATCATATCTGGAGCCCAATGTACCTGCACCATTAAGACGATCCGGTAGAGTACCACGTCAGCCGAACAGATACTACGGTTTCTTGGTCTGGGATGGTGATCCCATCAAACTTGATGAGAATAATGAGGATCTGATCACCTATATGGATGCAATGCAGAGACCTGATTCCGAGAGATGGCTTGAAGCCATGAAATTCAAAATGGAGTCCATGAAGGTCAATGATGTATGGACATTGGTTGACCCACCTGAAGGGGTTAAACCCATTGGGTGTAAATGGGTCTTCAAAAGGAAGAGGGGTGCAGACGGAAAGGTGGAGACCTACAAAGCCCGTCTGGTCACCAAGGGGTATCATCAACATTATGGTATTGACTATGACGAGACGTTTTCCTCTGTGGCAATGCTCAAATCCATTCGGATAATGCTTGCAATAGCTGCCCATCTGGATTATGAGATCTGAAAGATGGATGTAAATATAGCTTTCCTGAATGACCAAAGAGGTGTATATGATACAACCTGAGGGGTTTACATCCACAGATGAGTCCAAGGTGTACAAGCTTCAGAGATCCATTTATGGATTGAAGCAAGCTTCTCGAAGTTGGAACATGTGTTTTGATAAGGTGATCAAAACGTATGGCTTCATTAAGAATGGAGAAGAGCCCTGCATCTATAAATGGGCAAATGGTCCAGTTGTGGTATTCTTTGTCTTGTACGTGGATGACATTCTCTTAATCGGGAATGACATCTCCGCACTACAGGGAATAAACGTTTGGTTGTCATCACAGTTCTCCATGAAGGACTTGGGTGAAGCATCTTACATCCTAGGGATGAAGATCTATAGGGATAGATCTAAAAGGATGCTTGGATTATCCCAGTCCATGTACATAGACACTGTGCTGAAGAGGTTCAGCATGGAGAATTCCAAGAAGGGCTATCTACCGATAGGTCAAGGAATTTCTCTCTCTAAGAAGGATTGTCCGACAACTCCTGAAGAGAGAGAGCATATGAGTAGAGTCTCATATGCTTCAGCCATGGGATCTATCATGTACGCCATGACATGTACAAGACCAGATGTGGCATACTCACTAGGAGTAGTGAGTAGATACCAATCTGATCCTGGAGAAAATCACAAAAGTGGTTAAAGCCATCCTTAAGTATTTAGAAATACTAAGGACCAATGGTTGGTTTATGGCGAGTCAGATCTGAAACTTGTGGGGTTCACAGACTCTAGCTTTCAATCTGACCATGATGACAGCAGGAGCGTGTCAGGTTATATCTTTACTCTGAATGGTGGAGCCATCTGCTGGAAGAGTTTCAAGCAGCATACTGTGACGACTCTGTTTGTGAAGCAGAGTACATCGCAGCATCGGATGCCGCGAAAGAAGCTGTGTGGCTGAGAAAATCCATCACTGAGCTCGGAGTAGCACCCTCCCTCGATGGTCCAGTCCTACTCTACTGTGACAGCACTGGTGCCTAGCTCAGGTGAAGGAACCTAAAGCACATCAGCGGACGAAGCACATCTTGCACCGCTTCCACCTGGTCCGAGAGATCGTAGATCGAGGTGACGTCGACCTTCAGAAGATCGACGGAAAGGAGAACCTGGCCGACCCCTTCACTAAAGCCCTGGCAATAAAGGAGTTCGACAACCACAAGTCGAAGATGGGTATTAGATACTATGCCGAGTGGCTTTAGGACAAGTGGAGTTGTTGGGAAATGTGTCCCAAAAAGCCAATCGTCAAGCTGTTGACGGTTGAGCAACCAAGTAATATAATTAATTTATTAATAAATAAAATATATTTGGCATTTTCATCATAAGCTTTCATCTTCAAATGAACTCCGTGTTATGATGAAATCCTTAGGACTATTTAGATTCGATAAAGAGAGGATTTATCGATTAGTCCTTAAAACAGTTCACGACCAAATGATAGGCTGTTAATAAGGACGATAGCTTCTATCGAGCATAGGTCGCTGTAGGCCATATGGGTTGGTTGTCCTCTTAACCAAAGAGTGTGGAGACACTAGTATGCATACAGGTGAGATGTAAGGGTACATCGTCATTGAACGTGACCAACTTCAGAGCATTCTGCTGTCGAGAATGTCTCTGATAGATATAGGTATAAGTGTCCCTTAGACCTGAGATCACCTCAGTGACTTGCAAGCAACTCACTGTGCTTTGGTACTGGACTAACTGAATTTCTAATTCAAGGACGGAAGGCTTTTGAGCACAGTCAAGTACTTGCAAAGTCAGAGTGTGATCAAGATGGGATGGACCACTCCAAGAGTTGGAGAAGAATGAGTCGCTGTATTTCAATTTAGCAAAATCTTGGCCAGGATAATCCATCAGATGGATTTGATATTTTGAAATACAATGTGGACAACCTGATCAGAGTGACAGTTGAACTCTGAGGTGTCCTATGATCATTTTGGTCAAAGAAATGAATTATATGAAAACTATATCCACATGGTTCTAAGGATGTTGTTCTACACATTCGACCTATCCGATCGTCGGGTACTATTGCTAGATGGTCACTTCGATTGGTATAAAATTTATTCCTATACTACCGGCTTAGGTTCGGACCTATGAGGTCACACACATTAGAGTTCATGATCCGATCGGATGGTTGATCAATGATTAAGAATTGTTCTAGGGTTAAATGATCAATACGATTGACATTTAACCAGTACAAGTGTTGCAGAAGGATCGATTAGCAATTTGATTGCTAATTGACTTAATTTGATTAAGCCAATGGACTGAGATTAAATCTAATTAAATATAATTTAATTAGATTTGGTTTGGGCTTGATTGGATCAAGTCCAATTGGTTTATTGGATAAGCCAAGTGCAAGGAAAAACTAGTCCTAGTTCAACTAGGACTTGGGTCAATCTAATTTCTAATTGATTAGAAAATTAAATCAGATTTAAATCTAATTTAATCTGATTAAATTAGGTTTTAATTGGGTTAAGACCTATTTTAATTAGGTTGATCTAATTTTAATTTGATTTGTTTGGAAACCAAATTAAACAAGTCATAAGACAGAATCCTAGTAGACTAGGATTCCACCTTGCGCCACATAAGCCTTCTCCACACCCTCTCTCTTATCAACGCCAATCTCCCACTTATTTTGGGTGTGACAAAAGCCCTCTCCAGATCCTCTCCCACGTTCACAAAAGGTCTCCTCTCTCTTTCTTACATGGAAGTAGTTTGGATCAAATCTAAAAGGAATAAGTTGGATTTTCGAATTCTATGAGATAGAGTTTTAGAAATCCAAAACTCTTTCAATTTGCACCGAATTTATCCAAATTTTTTTTAGAA